>NW_027514744.1:0-130461 GCF_048772815.1 Callospermophilus lateralis | reverse complement strand
ATCCCAATCAAGGGCCCAATGCCCTCTAGGGTTCAAAATTACCTAGATTTCTGTTTTCACTCATATATTTAACCTCTATATTTTTATAAATATCGCAGGTTCCCAATACCATTATTCATCCCGCATAATGATTCCTAACCCAATTCAAACATTTTATTAACCCTAAGAATACACTGTTCCCTCCATCTAAATTTAATGAAAAGCAGGGAGAGAGTTGGTCTTACAATACAGGAATGTAGGGGATCTTCCACCTGCTGAGAACCTCAAAGGTCCATGTAGAAATGAACCCTGGAGAAGATATAGTCAGCTATGAAGGACCTGAGAGAGCAAAAGTCATCTTCTATGGCAAACACCCTGGTGAGAATGAAGGGATGTTTCTGAATCAGCCTCTCTCTTCTTAATGTAGAGGAGAAGGACCAAACCAGGCCTGTGTGGATAGCTATTCCCGGGTTCCTAAGGTTGACATATCATTCTAACTTGTGAAAATTTCAGAGAAAGTAGGGGAACCCTCCATCTAATGGGACCCTTGGAAGCAACTATTAGGACAAAATGGTTTACAAGGCAGTGAATTCATTTAGTTCCTGAAGGATGTGACCTCACCTCACTTTGTTGGTGATGGATCTCTCAGAAATTGGGATCCTGGAAGCCAGGCACACAGAGCCAGTCCCAGTCCCAGTCCCAGTGGGCTCACTTGTTTGGATTTACCAAAGACAGAGTCAGTCTTTCTTTGTACCTACTGATATTATGATGCCAAAAGCAAGGAGAGCTCTGAAGAGGGGCCTTTTCTGAGAAAGCAGGTAGTGGCTCAAAACTGGCTTCTGACAACTTAAAAGAGTTGGCCAAGGAGACCAGATCTGAGACAGGACAGGACATTTCGGGGGAACATTGTATGGCCCACCAGTCAGAGGACACTCTGTAGAGTCACAGACCTACTTGGGGGAAGGAGGTGCCTTTGTGGGTGTGGATGTGGGTTTATGATTTTGCTTCATGTTCTGAGAATAGGTAGGAAAGGCGGTTAGTTTTTTTTGGAGTGTACTGTTTCTAGTAAGTCGTTTGACAAGGCAAGTGTTTCTATGTCTGTGTATCCCACTGTGTCCATGGTTATATACATTAGAAAAGAGAATGCATCAATGTATTTGTCCTGTCTAGTAGAAAGCTTCCCAGCATTCATCCTGCCCAATTTATGAATGGATTTCTGCTTTTCCTAAGGATGGGCAACACCTACTATCTTCCTAATTTCCAATTTTCTTCCTGAATTCTTGCCAATCTCAAGAATTGGCTCATGGTTTTGTGTCCAAGAAATGTACCACCTCCAAGCTCTGTGACATGGGCATTTACTGGATATCTGAAGGGAATGGCGAGCATCTCAGAAAACTCAGATATCAGTGTGACCAGTAAAGTCTCAGTGGAGAAACCCTGCTTTGGGCCTTTTGCTTACATAATGTTCTGTTGCCCTGAATTTCAAGTAGTGCTTTGCCTCTGGTCACCCCTTTGTGAAGCCTGAAGAAAACTGTATTCAAATGGAAATGAATGGGCATCACCTGTGGCCCTTTGCTTTATTGCTTTGGAAAGGGATGTGTGTGATTCAGCCTCTTGGCCCTGTGTGAGGCTGTGGCTTAGATTCTCAGCACCTGATTGATCTAAAGAAAGATTCCATGTGTGCATCCAAAACCAAAATGGCCAAAAGAGAAGTCCTTGTGGATGAAGTCTCGCCTTCCTCTGTGAGGTTTCTGACTTCCATCAATAGGGATCCTTTGGGTCAAAGGAGTTCTACAAAGCCCTGCAGAGGTGCTTGTGTTTTCTCATGACTCCAATTCACATAAAGAATCTTAACTTCTGAGTCAGTTGGCCTCAAATTAGAGAAGCGGTGCAGTCTTCAGAGCATGCCTATTTCATCATGACTGGTTCACAGAAAGTATGTCCAGTCCACCCTGACTTTAGCAAATCAGTGGCAAGGGAGCTTATTTTGGACACTCTCTTGGACTGCGCTCCTCATGAAAACCTCCAGCCAGAAGTTATGATGAGTGTCTATATGGAAGAAAATGAGGGCCATGTGGGAGTGTTTTGGTTTTAATTGTGGTCATTTGTGTGTCAGTTGGAAGAGATGACTGTGTTCACATGGGCTTGAACTCTGGTGTGATTCCACTTAGAGACTGCTTTCTGGAACTGACCTCAGTGAAGTATTGCCATGAATTGTTTTGGGATTTTAGGAGACCATGCATGAGATTCGGTCTTGGTATCTGTGATCTAGGCCCAGAGTGCTTTGCACAGAAAACTGGGAATCTCAGCAAAGATATCACATGATTTTATTCTGAAAGACTTGGCAGTCATTGTTGAGAGTCAAAACACACATGGACCTCACATTGTAGACCTCAATGGGCCTGGCTTAATGTTACCATTTGGCCACTGTTTCGGTAGCCTTGCCTTTGAGAGTTCTCTAGAGCTTTCATTGAAATGAGCTTCCTCACCATTTAATGGTTCCTGAATTAATTGAAACCCACAGTGTTTCCAAATTCATTTTTGAAAAACGGCTAGATAAATACCATGCAAGTTTTGAAATTCCCATGACCAGGTGGCACTGGAGAACCTTTGGATATCCGGTTCCTGATCAAGAGTGTACCAGACAATGCCTTGATTGACTGGGTTTCATGAAAATGGAGTAGAACAGAGATGCCAGTAAGTTGACGCCTGCTGAGTAGTGGTCCTAGAGCAGTGGTGTGAAGGTGTGTGATAAACATCTGTGGTGGGGCCATGTGGATCTTCCTTTGGCTTCCAAATGGCTTGTGACTGACATGGTGCTGCCAGCAGACCCTTATATATAAAGACATCTTATTATATGGAGGGGTTTCAGGGCAATGTTCAGAATCAGGTTGCTCTTGTCAAGGGGGCAAGCTATGTGGGATAGAAGCCAGGTTCGTGCATTCTCCTGTATACCCTGACCCACCACACCTGACAGAACTCCCTCCAGCACTGTGTCCCTGATGAACTCCTTGTATTTCTTGAAGCAACACCAAACTACGAGTGCAGCAGCCAGAAACACCACGAAAAGTGGAGGATGACCAAATGACTTCACAGTCCACGCGGGGACACACTTAGACCCAGGTGGTCAAAGTTTGCCGACAAAGATAGAATTCATCACTGCTGCCTAATAATGTTCATTGGAAAACAACAAACCATGTTCTCCAGGTCACATAGATGCCATTCCAGATTTGATGGTCTCACTACAAAGGAAGCTAAATCTCCTGACAACAACATATACTTTAAGTGCCCAAACTCAGAGGCAGTTTGTCAAGAAGTCTTTAGGCCAACAGAACTCCATGATTGTGGAGTGTTTACCATGTCCCTTTTGGATACTCCTCTCCCAACTCAAAGATTGTGAACTCCTGAGCATTTTCCATTCCGTATATGTATTCACAAATTTTCTAACTCTTGTCCTCTAATTGTGTCTTACTTGTGGTGAAGCAAATGTCAAGGCATTGTTCTGGATCGAGTGGGGAGATTTTTCCTTAGCACATATTTGAATATACATGAGATTAATTTTCATATTTTCCATTCGAGATTCTGAATCCCTGACACTTACCCATACCCTACTAGACTCTCACTACTAATCCTAATATGATGGAGAAAAATAACCCAAACAGAATAGAAATACAAACAATTAAGAGGAGGCCTGTTGTATAGTTGGACTTGCCTTTTGCATGACAAAGGGTAGGTGTTACAAATCTAGTCAATTTTTAATGGAAAAAGTTCTCCATGTGTTTTTAAAGTTAACAAATATGTGAATTCCTGTCTCCCTTTCTCTGAAGCCTATTCAAAACATGTATTTTTACATGCACATATTGAATCTTACCTGGTATCACACTTATATTTTTCTGAGGTGGATGACATGGCAGATACAAATTGTGAGAAGAGATCACTCCTTCGAAACGCTGTTGGAACTGAAAATTCAACCTATGGGTGAGCTTCCTAGTTGAAAAACCTTTTACTTAAATCCATGTTTAGTTAAATAAATATTTTTGCTTCAATGGATGATATATATTTCATGATGAATTTCTATTGGCATATATATTGCCAGTTTTTAATGTCTGTGTGTGTTTTATATATATATATATATATACAAAAAAATATATATATACTCTCCAGATTCTTCAAAGTATGAAATATATGTGTCTTTTATACACTCCATAAATTTATTCATGTTCATGTACTTGGATTTATAATCAACTTTTCACAAGATTATTCCAGAAATATTCATCCACCTGAAATTCATATTTGTTACATAGTGATGAAAGCTAACTTCAGTGAACGGTGCACACAAATCCTAATATTTCTACAGTAACTGACCCCGTTTAATATCAAAGCAAGTTGATTCCTATGGGACATGATATGTATTTTGACGTTTATTTTTATTCAACACTGGTAAATTACTATTTCTTCTGTTTTTGCACATCATAGGATATATATTTAATCCAAAAGTTAACAAATTTACAGGCATTTGTTTCACTTTCAATCACTTCCTGCTTCAGAACACACGTATTCCTGCAGGTTTCTTGACTGGTCTTTTCATGAAACTTCTTTCCAAACACATTATATTCGATTTTCATAATGACTTTTGAAGCAAAATACACACAATTTTCATGATTATCCATAACCCTAATATTTCCATTAGATGTATAAATGGTTGTAATGAATGTATGTATATCAATATAAGATTTCATGTATATTTTCAGATATCAATTCATTCCATTATTTAAAGTTGGAACCAGTTATATTATTAATTCTCAGTATGGTCTCTTCATGCATTATCTCAATATTCATAGACACATGGTACACCCATTTGTACCCCCAATACTAATTTATGCACCTTCAAAATATTGCCCCCAGAAACAGTAGAAGAAATACTCCACCTGATCTACATATACATTTTATCACTGTAATAATCTGGACACAAAATGCAAAGTTCACCTTTATGATTGTACCAAAGCCTAAATGGAAATTGAACATGGATTACTAAAACATCTATGTCCAAATTGCCTAATGCTCTCAAATGTCAATCTATTTGTGACTCCATATTTATTTTTTCCTAAGATTATACAGTCAAGTAAACCCTGTTGAAAATATCTGCTTTGCTACATATTTTCCCCAGTTTATCATTGTGAGTGACCATACACATGTGCTGATATTGACATTCGCTCTCTAACCGAAACCCTATTGTTAAAGAACTTTTGGTCCAAAGTCTATACTCGCTCTTATTTCGACACCTTCCAACTATCTTCCTGATCCTACGGACTATCCCTGTTTGATTGGATGTTCTCTTCTACATTCAATCATCCAAGGTACGAGGTCCTATTTCATTGTATATCAATTTATCGGAGACATCTGTGCATAACTTAATTCAATGCTAAGTATCCCAATCAAGGGCCCAATAACCTTCTGGGCTTCAAATCTTACCTAGATTTCTGTTTTCATACTTATATTTCATCTATATATTCTTATAAATGTCACAGGTTCCCAATACCATTATTCATTGAGCAGAATGATTCCTAACCCAAACCAAAGATGTTATTAACCCTAACCATACACTGATCCCTCAATCTAACTTTACAAAAGAGCAAGGACAGAGTTGGTCTCAAAATACAGGCATGTAGGGGATTTTCCACCTGCTGAGAACCTAAAAGGCCCATGCAGAAATGATCCATGGAGAAGATGTAGGCAGCTATGAAGGACCTGAGAGAGCAAAAGTCATCTTCTATGGCGAACCACCTGGTCAGGATGAAGGGTTGTGTCTGAATCAGCCTCTCTTTTTTTCATGTAGATAAGATGGACCAAACCAGGCCTATGTGGAGAGCTGTTCCCAGGTGCCTATGGTTGATATACCATTCTAACCTGTGAATGTATCACAGGAAGTAGGGGCAGCCTCCATATCATGGGACCTTTGGAAGCAACTGTGAGGACAAAGTGGTTGCCAAGGTAGTGACCTCATTCAGTTCCTGAAGGAAGTGACCTCACCACACTTCTTTGGTGATGGAACTGTCTGAACTTGGGATCCAGGAAGCCAGGCACTCAGAGCCAGTCACAGTCCCAGTCCAAGGGGTCTCACTTGTTTTGATTTACCAAGAACAGAGTCAGAGTTTCTTGGTAACTACTGATGTGTGGATGGCCAAATGCCAGGAAAGCTTTGAAGAGGGGCCTTTTCTTAGATTGCAGGTAGTGGCTCACCACTGGCTCCTGACAACTTCACAGAGTTGGACAAGGAGACCAGATCTGAGAAAGGACAGGCCATTTCAGAGGAACATAGTATGGCCCACCAGTCATAAGACACTCTGGATAGTCACAGTCCTACTTGGGGGAAGGAGGTGCCTTTGTATGTGTGTGTGTGTGTGTTTGTGGTTATGTCTCATGTTCTGAGAATAGGTAGTAGCGGTGGTTTGTTTGGTTTTGAGTGAACTGTTTCTAGTAAGTCATTTGACAAGGCGAGTGTTTCAATGTCTGTGTATCCCACTGTGTCCGTGGTTGTAGACAGTTGAAAAGAGAATGGATCAATGGATTTGTGTTGTCTAGTAGAACGCATCCCAGCATTTATCCTGCCCAATTTATGAATGGACTGAGGCTTTTTTTATCGATGGGCAACACCTGCTACCTTTCTAAGTTCCTGTTTTCTTCCTGAATTCTGGCCAATATCCAGAATAGGCTCATGGTTTTCTGTCCAAGATTTGTACCACCTCCAACCTCTGTGACATGGCCATGTACTGCATAGCTGAAGGGAATGGAGAGCATCTCCGAATACTCAGATATCAGAGTGACCAATAAAGTCTCATTGGAGAAACCCTGCTTTGGGTTTTTTGCTTACCTATTGTTCTGTTGACCTGAATGTCAGGAAGATCTTTGCCTCAGGCCACTTCTTTGTGAAGCCTGAAGAAAACAGTTTTTAAATGGAAATGAATGGACATCCCCTGTGGCTCTTTTCTTAATTTCTTTGGAAGGAGATGTGTCTGATTCAGCCTTTTGGCCCTTTGTGAGTCTGTGGCTTAGATTATCACCACCTGATGGATCTAAAGAATGATCCCATGTGTGCATTCAAACCAAACTGGCCAAAAGAGCAGTCATTGTGGATGAAGTCTCTCACCTTCCTCTGTAAGGTTCCTGACCTCCATCAAGTGAGAATAGGGATCCTTTGGGTCAATTGAGTTCTTAAAAGCCCTGCAGAGGCTAGCCCATAGGTGCTTGGGTTTTCTGATTACTCCAATTCACATAAAGAATCTAAACCCCACAGTCAGTAGGCCTCAAATTGGTGAAGCCGAGCAATATTAACGGCAGGCATATTTGATCACTCCTGGTTCACAGGAAGGTTGTCCAGGCCACCCAGACTTTAGGCAAAACAGGGGCAAGGGAGCATATTTTGGACACTGTCTTGGGCTGTGCCCCTAATGGAAACCTCTAGCCAGAGGATATGATGAGTGTCTATATGGAAGAATATGAGGGCCATGTGGGAGTGTTTTGGTTTTAATTGTGGTCATTTGTGTGGCAGTTGGAAGAGATGACTTGTAAGATTCCAGCAGACGTCGGAGGAAGAGACTACCAAGAGACTGGCTCATGCAACAGCAAATGGGAATTTAATGAGGATCCAATCCAGCGCGCTGGCGCTCTGTGCTCACTCAACAAGCAACAGCGGCACAGAGCCCCGAGAAGAGGTTAAGCAGTGCTTCAGTACACTTTTTGGGTAGACAGAGGCTTTACATACATCAGAGTAAATCATCTTGACCAGCCAGAAAATCAAACAACAACTCTCAAACTTGATTAGCACATTCATTGGTGGCAACAGGTCAGGGAGGGGTGATAGGTCAATCCTAAGGAGGGGGGTACATTCAAACTGATTGGTTTGGGCCCTGATATGCTTAGGTGCCAAGCTGCACAGGGTCCTAGATTATTAAACAACTAGATGGTCAGGGGGAATATTTAATGGGCAGTCCCAAGAATTGTCCTAACAGCTAGAGGAATTTCTGGTTTTAGGTTTAGCATAGGAACTTAACAATACCTGGTCCTTTACATTTTAACTCAGGCTTTGCAGCTTAGAAACTTTACAACACCCGGTCTTTTACACTTTAACTTCAATTTCTTTTACCCTTACAGACTGGGTCCACCTGGGCGTGAACTCTGGTGTGATTCCCCTTAGACACTGAGTTCTGGAACTGAACTCAGAGAAGTAGTGTCATGAATTGTGTTGGGATTATAAGAGGCCAAGCATGAGAGTTGCCCTTGCAAACTGAGATCTAGGCCCAGGGTGACTTTCCACAGAGCATTGGAAATCTCAGCCAGGATATCACATGATTTTATTCTGAAAGACTTGGCAGCCATACTTGAGAGTCAAAACACACATGAACCTCACATTGTAGACCTCAATGGGCCTGGTTTCATGTAACCTTTTGGCCACTCATTGAGAAGCCTTGTCTGTGAGAGTTCTATAGAGATTTCATTAAAATCAGCTTTCTCAAAATATAATGGTTCCTGAATGAATTGAAACCCACAGTGCCTCCAACTTCATTTTTGAAAAATGGCTAGATAAATACCATGAAATTTGTGAAATTTCCAGGACCAGGTGCCACTGGAGAACCTTTGGATGTCCGGTTTCTGATCATGAGTATAACAGACAGTGCCTTGATTGACTGGGTTTCATGCAAATGGTGAAGAACAGAGATGCCAGTAAGTTGGAGCCTGCTGAGTAGTGGCCTAGAGCAGTGGAGGGCAGGTGTGTGACAAAACATCTCTGGTGGGGCCATGGGGATCTTCCATTGTCTTCCAAATGGCTTGTGACTGACATGGTGCAGCCAGCAGACCCTTATATGTAAAGGCATCTTGTTATTTGGAGAGGTTTCAGGGCAATGTTCGGAATCAGGATGCTATCGTCAAGGGGAAAGCTATGTGGGATACAAGCATGGTTGGTGCATTCTCATGCAGACCCTGACCCACCACAGGTGACAGAACTCCCTCCAGCACTGTACCAGGTGAACTCCTTGTATTTCGTGAAGCAAATACCTAACTCCCAGTGCAG
This sequence comes from Callospermophilus lateralis, assembly GCF_048772815.1. Classification (NCBI taxonomy): domain Eukaryota; kingdom Metazoa; phylum Chordata; class Mammalia; order Rodentia; family Sciuridae; genus Callospermophilus; species Callospermophilus lateralis. Next base: position 121,412 of record NW_027514744.1, on the reverse strand, counting down.
CAGTAAGAAACACCACGAAAAGTGGAGGATGACCAAATGGCTTGACAGTCCACACAGAGAGACACTTAGCCCTCAGTGGACACAGTTAACCTCCATAGAGAGAAATCAGTACTGGTGCCTCATGTTCAGTGGAAAATAAGAAACTATGTCCTCCAGGTCACATAGATGCACACCCAGCTTTGATGGTCTCACTACAAAGGAAGCTCCTGACAAATACTTATATTTCAAGTGCGCAACCTCAGAGGCAGTTTCTCAAAAACTCTTTAGGCCAACAGAGCTCCATGATTGTTGAGTGTTTACCGTGTACCTTACTTTTGGAAACTCCTCTACCACCTCCAAGGTTGTGAACTCCTGAGCGTATTCCATTCCAGATATGTATTCACAGAATTTTTAACTCTTCTCCTCTAATTGTGTCTTACTTCAGGCGAGGGTAATGTCAAGGCATTTTTCTGGATGAGAGTGCGAAAATTTTTGTGCAGCATTTATTTGAAATACTGAATCCCTGACATTACCCATATCCTAATAGTCTCTGACTACTAATCCTAAAATGATGGAGAAAAATAACCCAAACAAAATAGAAAAACAAGCATTTCATAGGAGGCATGGTGTATAGTTGGACTTGCCTTTTGCATTATATAGGGAAGGAGTAATAAATCTAGTCAATTTTTAATTGAAATAGTTCTCCATGTGTTTTTAAAGTTAACAAATATGTGAATTACTGTCTCCCTTTCTCTGTAGCTTATTCATAACATGTGTTTTCATATGCACATATAGAATCCTACCTGGTATCACACATACGTTCTCATGAGGTGGCTGACTGGCAGATACAAATTGTGAGAAGTGATCACTCCTCGTAAACGCTGTTGGAACTGAAAATACAACCCATGGGTGAGCTTCCTATTTGAACAACCTTATACAAAAATCCATGTTCAGTGAAATTAACATTTTTGGATCTGATGATGATATATATTTCACGATAAATTTCGATTGGCATATATATTGCTATTTTTAATGTCTCTCTGTATATATATACATATGTATATGTATATATATATATATATATATATATATATATATATATATATACACTCTCTCCAGATTTTTCAAAACATGAAACATGTGTCTTATTGTAGACTCCCTAAATTCATTCATATTCATGTATGTGGATTTATTATCAACTTTTCACAAGATAATTCTCAGAAATACTCATCCACCTGAAATACATACTTGTTTCCTAGTACTGAAAACTAACTTCGTTGAATGGTGCATACATATCATAACATTTCTACAGTAACTAACCCTGTTTAATATCAATTCACATAGATTACTATGGAACATGATGTGTATTTTGAAGTTCATTTTTATTCAACATTGGTACATTGCTATTTCTTCAGTTTATGTGCATCATAGGATACATATTTCATCCACAAGTTAGCAAATTGATAGGCATTTGTTTCACTTTCAGTCACTTCCTGCTTCAGAACACATGAATTTCTCCATGTTTCTTGACTGATATTTTCATGAGACTTCTTTCCAAACACATTATTTTTGATTTCCATAATCACTTTTGAAGCAAAACTCATACACCTTTCATGATAAACCATAACCCTAATATTACCATTAGATGTATAACTCGTTGGAATGAATGACTGTATATCAATATTAGATTTCTTATGTATTTTCAGATATCAATTCAATGCATTATTTAAAGTGAAACAAGTTATATTATTTATTCACATGATGGTCAATTGATGCATTATCAATATATTCTATGACACAGGGTACACCCCTTTGTACCCCCAATAATAATTTATATTTTTTCAAAATAGTGCTCCCAGAAATGGTGGAAGAAATACTCATGTCACCTGATCTACATATACATTTTATCACAGTAATATTCTGGACACAGAAAACAAAGGTCACTCTTATGATTGTACCAAAGCCTAAATGGAAAGTGAGCATGGATTACTAAATGCATCCATGTCCAGGTTGCCTAATGCTCTCAAATGTCAATCCTATTGGTTACTACATATTTGTTTCTTTCTAACATTATATATTCAAACTCAAACCTGTTGAAAATGTCTAATCCTATGACTCACTTTATACTTTGCCTGATTTCCTAATGTCTCTATTGATATCTGCTTTCCTCCATATTTTACCCAGTTCATCATCATGACTGACTCTTCACATGTGCTGACACTTACATTCACTCTCAACCGAAACCATATTGCTAAAGAACTTTTGGTCCAAATCCTATACTCACTCTTCTTCCTAAAACTACTGACTATCTCCTGTTCCTACCGAGTATTCCTTTTTGACTTGATGTTCTCTTCTACATTCAATCATCCAAGGTACATGGTCCTATGCCATTGTATATCGATTTATCTGAGACATCTGTTCAGAATGTAATTCAACGCTAAGTATCCCAATCAAGTTCCCATGCCCTTCTCGGCTTCAAATCTTACCTAGATTTCTGTTTTCATACTTATATTTCACCTATATATTCTTGTAAATATCGCAGGTTACCAATACTGTTATTCAACCCTCAGAATGATTCCTCACCCAAATCGAACCTGTTATTCACCCTAATCATACACTCTTCCCTCAATCTAACTTTACAGAAGAGCAGGGAAGGAGTTGGTATTTCAATACAGGAATGTAGGCGATCTTCCACCTGTTGAGAACCTCAAATGTCCATACATAAATGATACCTGGATAAGTTGTAGGCAGCTATGAAAGACCTGAGAGAGCAAAAGTCATCTTCCATGGCACACAACCTGATCAGGATGTAGGAATATGTATGAATCAGCCTCTCTAATCTTAATGTAGAGAAGATGGACCAAACCAGGCCTGTGTGGAGAGCTGTTCCTGTGTGCCTATGGTTGATATACCATTCTAACTTGTGAAAGTGTCACAGGAAGCAGGGGCAGCCTCCATCTCATGGGACCCTTGGAATCAACTCTTAGGACAAAGTGGTTGCCAAGGCAGTGAACTCTTTCAGTTCCTGAAGGAAGTGACTTACCTCACTTCCTTGGTGATCAAACTCTCTGAACTTAGATCCAGTAACCAAGTCACCCAGAGCCAGTCCAAGTCCCAGTTTCACTGGTCTCACTTGTTTTGAATTTCCAAGGATAGAGTCATTCTTTCTTGATACCTACTGATGTGAGAATGGCCAAATAACAGGAAAGCTCTGAAGAGGGGCCTTTTATGAGCAAGCAGGTAAGGGCTCACCACTGGCTTCTGGCAAGTTCACAGAGTTGGCCAAGAAGACCTAATCTCATACCGGACAGGCAATCTCAGGGGAACATAGTGTGGCCCACCAGTCAGAGGACACTCCGGATAGTCACAGACCCATTTTGGGGAAGGAGGTGCCTTTGTTTGTGTGGGTGTGGTTTTTTGGTTTGTCTCATATTCTGAGAATATGTAGGAAAGGTGGTTTTTTTGGTTTGGAGTGAACTGTTTTTAATAAGTCATTTGACAAGGCAACTGTTTCTATGTCTGTGTATCGCACTGTGTCCGTGGTTGTAGACATTAGAAAAGAGAATGATTCAATGGATGTGTCCTGTCTGGTAGAAAGCTTCCCAGCATTCATCCTGCCCGATTTATGTATGGACTTTGGCTTGCCTTGTCGATGGGCAACACCTGCTAATTTCCTAAGTTGCTGTTTTCTTCCTGAATTCTGGCTACTCTCCAGAAGAGGCTCATGGTTTGTGTCCAAGAGATGAATCACCTCCAAGCTCTGTGACATGGCTATGTTCTGGATAGCTGAAGTGAATGGCGAGAACCTCAGAAAACTCAGATCAGTGTGACCAGTAAAGTCTCAGTGGATAAACCCTGCTTTGGGACTTTTGCTTACATATTGTTCTGTTGCCCTGAATGTCAGGAAGTTCTTTGCCTCAGGCCACCCTTTTGTGAAACCTGAAGAAAACAGTTTTCAAATGGAAATGAATGGACATCACCTGTGGCTATTTGCTTAATTGCTTTGGAAAGGGATGTTTCTGAATCAGCCTCTTAGCTCTGTGTGAGGCTGTTGATTAAATTCTCAGCCCCTTATGGAACTAAAGAAAGATCCCATGTGTGCATCCAAAACCAAAATGCCCGAAAGTACAGTCATTGCAGATGAAGTCTTTTGCCTTCCTCTGTAAGGTTCCTGACCTCTATAAAGTGAGAATAGGGAAGATACACCAAGCCAATTGATGTCTCCTTTTGAAAAAATTGTACCACCGATGACAGCATCAGCATAAATACCCCAACAGTACCACAAGTGGCTGCACCAACAGATAGTTCACAATGCATACATGTGAGTTCACAATGCATACAAGTGATACATATTCCAGGCAAGTTCTGCAAGCAGTTCAGTGATGGCTATTGCAGAAGCTGTAGATTGGTTTTATCATTGTCTTCACCAGCACTGGGATGAAGATAGGAATTGTGGCAATAATGGATAAAGAAAAAATTATGTAACATTCCAGAAGGCAGTAAAAGAAAACAATTTTCTTAACTATCAACTGTGGGGTTTGGGGGCCTCCCAGCACTTGGAGGTGGCCTTGTTATTTGGACATTTACATCCTCTGGTGACTGAAAGGTGTTAGTAGCAGTCTCCTTTTGAAACTCTGCCCCTGATGGCTTTTTCTGCTCTAAACTTGGTTCCTCTATCTTTGTCTGAACTGAAGACTTTGGACTAAGCAAACCAGATATGAACGTCCACAATGGCAATGTGCCAACTGGCATAGTCCCTGGGCTGTGCTTTTCTAATCTTTTTAAATCTTCACCATTATGGTTCCATTGTGATATATTTAATGACTCCTCCTTCAAAAGCCATGGGCTAAATTTTTGTATTGTATCAACAAATGCCCTGACTGTTCTTGATATTTCTGAGATGCCTCCTTCCTATAACAATTTATTTATTTAACACTCCTTCAGTTTGTTTTTACTAATTTCTGATCTCATATTTCTACTGTAATACAACCCAACAAGATGACGTCAAACAAAACTGAGACAGAATGAATTAAAAAGGAAACAACAAAAAGTCATTTTATCTCCTGACATGTGCATCCGTCCTTTATACCTATCTGTTCCTCAGACGTAAATAGTTTTTTCTCAGATGTGAGCGGTTTTTCTTTCGTCTCACTCATCTCCAGGGACAAGCAACTTAAAACAAAAGTGAAGCAAAACAAAAGAGTAATCTTAAAATGGTTACCCATCCTCTCACCTTGCCCTCAGGGGCAAGCAGTTTACCTTATCACTTACTCTCAGTCGCTTCCCGTGCGAGCCACCAAATGCTGCAATCTGGCTGGGCATGATTCAGGAGCCACTTGTCAAAAAAAAAGAACTTTATTTTTAGAACCACACACGGCAAACAAAACAACTCCTCAGGAAAAACCCTCAGAGCCCAACTGCTTCCTTGTAAAGTCTCTCTCACACACACAAGCCTCTCCACCTGCCACAATCCTCCTGCTCTTGAGGCAGATTGGCTGGGTCATGTGGGTGGAGCCAAGAAAGTCCCCCAAGGAGCAGCTCCATGGTCTGAAAGGGCAGGGAAACAGCCCAATGAGCATCACCACAGAGGAGCCAATCAGCTAAATGATGCTGGGGCCGCTGTAAGCCAATAATCAGCCAGCAACTGGAAATTTACTGGCAGCTGGAAGTTTGCTGGGGCCCCTTCAGCTGTGGCTATCAACAAATTCCTGTCTCCTTTCTCTGTAGCCTATTCAGCACATGTATTTTTATATGCACTATAGTATCCTATCTGTTATCACATGTACATTTTTGTGAGGTGGCTGACTTGGCAGATACAAATTATGAGAAGAGATCACTCCTCCTAAACGTTGTTAGAACTGAAAATTCAAAATATGCGTGAGCTTCCTAGTAGAACAACATTATACATAAATCCATTTTCAGTGAAATAAATATTTTTGCATCTGTGGATGACATATATATTTCATGATGAATTTTGACTGTCATACATACTGCTAGTTTTTAATGTCTTTGTGTGTGTATATATATATATATATGTGTATATATATATATATATATATATATATATATATATATATACATATATATATATATATATATATATACCATTTGCTTACACTTTACAAATTTTTCAAAATATGAAATATATGAGTCTTATTATACACTCCTTAAAATCATTCATATTCATGTATGTGATTTATGATTAACTTTTCACAAGATTATTCTCAGAAATATTCATCAACCTGAAATACATATTTGTTACCTAGTACTGCAAGCTAACTTTAGTGGATGGTGCATACAAATCCTAATATTTCTACAGTAATACCCAGTTTAATATCAATGCAAGTAGTTTCCTATGGGACATGATGTGTATTTTCTGGTTCATTTTTATTCAACAGTGGTACATTACTATTTCCTCAGTTTATGCACAACATAGGATGTATATTTCATCCACAAGTTCACAAATTTATAGGCATTTGTTTCAATTTTAATCACTTCCTGCTTCAGAACACATATATTCCTCCAGATTTCTTGACTGGTATTTTCATGAGACTTCTTTTCAAACACATTATTTTCGATTTCCATAATCACTTTTGAAGCAAAACTCACCCACTCTTCTTGATAAACCATAACCCTAATATTACCGTTAGATGTATGACTGGTTATAATGAATGCATGTTAATCAATTTAAGATTTCCTGTATATTTTCAGATATTAATAAAATCAATTATTTAAAGTTGGAACCAGATATATTATTTGTTCACAGTATGGTCTATTCATGCATTATTTCTATATTCAAAGACACATAGTACACCTTTTTGTTCCCCCAATACGAATTTATACGTCTTCAAAATATTGCTCCCAGTAATGGTGGGAGAAGTACTCATGTCACCTGATCTACATATACATTTTATCACAGTAACATTCTGGACACAGAAAACAAAGGTCACTCTTATGATTGTACCAAAGCCTAAAAAGAAAGTGAGCATGCATTACTAAAAACATCCATGTCCAGGGTGCCTAATGCTCTCAAATGTAAATCCTATTGTCGACTATATATTTGTTTCTTTCTAAGATTATATATTCAATCTCAAGCCTGTTGAAAATGTCTCATCCTATCCCTCACTTTAAACTTTGCCTGATTTCTTAAAGTCTCTATTGACATCTGCTTTCCTACATATTTTCCCCAGTTCTCATTGTGACTGACTCTTCACATGTGCTGATATTTACATTCACTCTCTACTTGAAAACCTATTGCTAGAGAACTTTTGGTCCAAATCCTATACTCACTCTTGTTTCTAAACCTAGCAACTATCTTCCTAATCTTACCAACTTTCTTTTTTTAATTGGATGTTCTCTTCAACATTCAATCATCCAAGGTACAAGGTCCTATGCCATTGTATATCGATTTATCTGAGATCTCTGGGCAGGACATAACTCAAAGCTAAGTAACCCACTCAAGGGCCCAATGCCCTTCTGGGCTTCAAATTGTACCTTGATTTCTGTTTTCATACTTATATTTTACCTATATATTCTTGTAAATATCCCAGGCTCCCAATACCATTATTCATCCTTCAGAATGATTCCTAACCGAAATCGAATGTGTTATTAACCCTAACCATAGACTTTTCCTTAATCTAATTTTACACGTGAGCAGGGAGAGTGTGATCAGGAAAGTCTCAGTGGGGAAACCCTGCTTTGGGCCATTTGCTTACCTATTGTTCTGTTGCCCAGAATGTCAGGAAGTTCTTTGCCTCAGGTCACCCCTTTGTGAAGTCTGAAGAAAACTGTTTTCAAATGGAAATGAATGAGCATCACTTGTGGCTATTTGGGTCAAATGAGTTCTTCAAGGCATGAAGAGCTGCTTGGGTTTTGTCATGATGCCAAATCACATAAAGAATCTATACCTATCAGTCAGTAGTAGTCAGTCAATATTGCTCCCAAAAATGGTGGAGAAATACTCATGTAACCTGATCTACATATATATATATATATGTTTAATTACAGAAATATTCTGGACACAAAATTCAAAGTTCACATTGATGATTGTACCAAAGCCTACATGGAAAGTGAACATGGATTACTAAAAATATCATGTCCAGGTTGCCTAATGATCTCAAATGTAAATGCTATTCGTGACTACATCTTTGTTTCTTCCTAAGATAATATATTCAACATCAACCCTGTTGAAAATGTCTAATCCTATCACTCACTATATACTTTGCCTGATTTCCTAATGTCTCTATTTATATCTGCTTTCCTACATATTTTCCCAATTTCATCATTGTGACTGACTCTTCACATGTGCTGACATTTAAATTTATTCTCTAACCAAAAACCTATTGCTAAAGAACTTTTGTTGCAAATTCTACACGCACTCTTCTTCCTAAACCTCACTACTATCTATCTAATCCTACCGAATATCCCTTTTTGACTGGATGTTCTTTTCTACATTCAATCATCCAAGGTACAAGGTCATATGCCATTGTATATCGATTTATCTGAGACATCTGTTCAGAAGTTAATTCAATGCTAATATCCCAATCAAGGGCCCAATGCCCTTCTGGGTTTCAAATCATTCTTAGATTTCTGTTTTCATGCATAAATTTCACCTTTATATTCTTATAAATATCACAGGTTCCCAATACCATTATTCATCCAACAAAATGATTCCTAACCCAAATTGAACCTGTTATTAACCCTAACCATACAGTGCTCCCTCAATCTTACTTTACAGAAGAGCAGGGACAGAGTTGGTCTCATAATACTGGAATGTAATGGATCTTCCACCTGGTGATAACCTCAAATGTCCCTGCTGAAATGATCCCTGGAGAATATGTAGGCAGCTATGAAGGACCTGAGAGAGCAAAAGTCATCTTCCATGGCAAACAACTTGGTCAGGATAAAGGGTTGTGTCTGAATCAGCTTCTATTCTTAAAGCAGAGAAGATGAGCCAAACCAGGCCTGTGTGTAGATCTGTTCCTGGGAGATTATGGTTGATATACGATTCAAAATTGTGAAAGTGTCACAGGAAGTAGGGCCAGCCTCCATCTCATGGGAACCTTGGAAGCAACAGTTTGGACAAAGTGGTTGCCAAGACAGTGACCTCATCCAGTTCCTGAAGGAAGTGACCTCACCTCACTTCCTTGGTGATGGAACTCTCTGAACTTGGGATCCAGCATGCCACGCACCCATAGCCAGTCCCAGTCCCAGTCCCAGTGGTCTCACTTGTTTGGATTTACCAAGGACAGAGTCAGTCTTTCTTGGTACCTACAGATGTGAGGAAGGCCAAATGCAAGAAAGCTCTGAAGCGGAGCTTTTCCTGAGAAAGCAGGTAGAGGCTCACTGCTCAGTTCTGACAACTTTACAGAGTTGTCCAAGGAGACCAGATCTGAGACAGGACAGGCCATTTTGGGGGAACATAGTATGGCCCAAAAGTCAGAGGACACTCCGGATAGTCACAGACCTACTTAGGGGAAGGAGGTGTCTTTGTGGGTGTGGGTGTGTGTGTGGGTTTGTGGTTTTGTCTCATGTTCTGAGAATAGGTAAGAAACGCGGTTTGTTTGGTTTGGAGTGAACTGATTCTAGTAAGTCGTTTGACACGGCGAGTGTTTCTAGGTCTGTGTATCCCACCGTGTCCGTGTTTGTAGACATTAGAAAACAGAAAGCTTCAATGGATGTGTCCTGTCTAGCAGAAAGCTTTCCAGCATTCATACTATCCAATTTATGAATGGACTGCGGCTTGCCTTATCAATGAGCAACCCCTGATATCTTACTAATTTTCTGTTTTTTTTTTTCTGAATTCTGGCCACTCTCCAGAATAGGCTCATGGTATTGTGTCCAAGATATGTACCACCTCCAAACTCAGTGACATAACCATGTATTTGATAGCTGAAGGGAATGGCGAGCATCTCAGAAAACTCAGATATCTGTGTGATCAGGAAAGTCTCAGTGGAGAAACACTGCTTTGGGCCTTTTGCTTACCTATTTTTCTGTTGCCCTGAATGTCAGGAAGGACTTTGCCTCAGGCCACCCTTGGGAAGCATAAAGAAAACAGTTTTCAAATGACATCACATGTGGCTCTTTGCTTAAATGCTTTGGAAAGGAATGTGTCTGAATCAGGCTATAGGTCCTCTGTGAGGCTGTGGCTTAGATTCTCAGCACCTGATGGATCTAAAGAAAGATCCCATGTGTGCATTGTAAACTAAATTGGCCAAAAGAGCATTCATTGTGGAAGAATTCTCTCGCCTTTCTCTGTAAGGTTCCTGACCTCCATCAAGTGAGAATACGAACCTTTTTTTCAAATAAGATCTTCAAATCCCTGCAGAGGCTAGCCCATAGGTGCTTGGGTTTTCAACTGAATCCAAATCACATGAAGAATCTATACCTGGTGCTGGGGATGTGGCTCACGCCGTAGCGCGCTCGCCTGGCATGCGTGTGGCCCGGGTTTGATCCTCAGCACCACATACAGACAAAGATGTTGTGTTCGCCAAATCCTAAAAAAGAAAAATATTAAAATTCTCTCTCTCTCTCCCTCTTTCTCACTCTCTCACTCTTTCTAAAAAAAAAAAAAAGAATCTATACCTGACAGTCAGTAGGCCTCATATTGGAGAAGCAGAGCAGTATTAACAGCAGGCCTATTAGATCACTCCTGGTTCCCAAGACGGGTATCCAGGCCACCATGTCTTTAGGCAAATGAGGGGCAAGGGAGGTTATTTTGAACACTGTCTTGGGCTGCACCCCTCATGGTAAACTCCAGCCAGAGGTTATGATGAGTGTCTGTATAGACGAAGATGAGGGCCATGTGGGAGTGTTTTGGTTTAAATTGTGGTCATTTGTGTGGCAGTTGGAAGAGATGCCTGGGTTCACCTGGACATGAACTCTTGTGTGATTCCCCTTAGAGAATGTGTTCTGGAACTGACCTCAGAGAAGTATTGCCATGAATTGTGTTGGGATTTTACGAGGCCACACATGAGAGTCGCCCTTGGAAACTGAGATCTAGGCCCAGGGTGGCTTTTCTCAGAGCACTGGGAATCTCAGCCAGGATATCACATGATTTTATTCTGAAAAACTTGGCAGCCATAGTTGAGAGTCAAAACACACATGGACATCACATTGTAGACCTCAATAGGCCTGGATTCATGTGACATTTTGGCCACTGTTTGGGAACCTTCCTGTGAGGGTTCTCCAAAGATTTCATTGAAATGAGCTTCCTCACCATTAAATGGTTCCAGAATAAATTGAAACCCACAGTGCCTCCAACTTCCTCCTTGAAAAATGGCTAGATAAATACCATGAAATTTTTAAAATCCCATGACCAGGTGGCACTGAAGAATCTTTGGATATCCTGAGGATGATCATGAGTATACCAGTCAGTGCCTTGATTGACTGGTTTTCATGAAGATGGTGCAGAACAGAGATGCCAGGAAGTTGGAGCCTGCTGAGGAGTGGGCATAGAAAAGTGGTGGGCAGGTGTGTGATAAAACATCTGTGGTGGGGCTTCCAAATGGCATGTGACTGACATGGTGCAGCCAACAGTCCCTTCTATGTAAATGCATCTTGTTATATGGAGAGGTTTCAGGGCAATGTATAGAATCAGGTTGCTATGGTCATGGGGGCAAGCTATGTAAAATATAAGCCTGGTTGATGCATTCTCCTGCAGACCCTGACCTAGGACACGTGACAGATCTCCCTCACGCACTGGGTAACAGTTGAATTCTTTGTATTTCGTGAAGCAAATACCAAAATTCCAGTTCAGCAGCAAGAAACACCACAAAAAGTGAAGGATGCCCAAATGGCTTCACAGTCCACATGTGGATTCACTTAGTCCCCCGAGGCCACAGTTTACCTACAAAGAGAGAATTCAACATTGCTGCCTCATGTTCATTGGAAAATAAGAAACCATGACCTCCAAGTCACATAGATGCAGACCCAGATTTGATGGTCTCACTACAAAGAAGCTAAAATTCCCGACAACAACATATATTTCAAGTGCCCAACGTCAGAGGCAGATTCTCAAGAAGTCTTTTGGCCAGCAGAGCTCCATGTTTGTGGATTGTTTACCCTGTCCCTTACTTTTGAAATCTCCTCTACCACCTCCAAGGTTGTGAACTCCTGGTCATTTTTCCTTTCCAGAAATTTATTCACAGATCTTCTAACTATTCTCCTCTAATTTTGTCTTACTCTGGGTGATTGTAATGTCAAGGCATTATTCTGGATGAGAGTGGGAAGATTTTTTTGTACCACATATTTATATACACATTGGATTCATTTCCCAATTTTTTATTTGAAATACTGAATACCTGAATCTAACATCTACCCTACTAGACTCTGACTACTAATCCTAATAAGGTGGAGTAAAATAAGTCAAAAGAATAGAAATACAAGCAGTTCAGAGGAGGCATGGTGTATAGTTGGAATTACCTTTTGCATTATATAGGGTAGGATTTATTAATCTAGTCAATTATTTGTTGAAATAGTTCTCCATGTGTATTAAAGTTAACAAATATGTGAATTCCTGTCTCCCTTTCTCTGTAGCCTATTCAGCACATGTATTTTTATATGCAATTTTAGAATCTTACCTGATACCACACGTACATTCTTGTGAGTTGGCTGACTTGGCAGATACAAATTGTAAGAGATCACTCCTCCTAAACGCTGTTGGAACTGAAAATTCAACCTCTGAGTGAACTTCCTAGTTGAACAACATTATACATAAATCCATGTTCAATAAAATAAATACTTTTGGATCTGTGGATGATATACATTTCATGGTGAATTTTAATTGGCATGTATTATGCTATTATGCTATTTTTAATGTCTGTGTGTGTGTTTGTTTGAGATATATATATATATATATATATATATATATATATATATATATATACTCTCCAGATTTTTCAAAATTAGAAACATTTGTCTTATTATACACTCCCTAAACTCTTTCATAATCAAGTATGTGGATTTATAATCAAATTTTCACAAGATTATTCTCAAAAATATTCATTCACCTGAAATACATATTTGTTTCCTAGTACTGAAAACTAACTTCAGTGAATGGTGCATACAAATCCTAATATTTCTAGAGTAACTGACCCAGTTTAACAGCAATGCAAGTAGATTCCTATGGGACATGATGTGTATTTTGATGTTCATTTTTTTCAACACCGGAACATTACTATTTCTTCAGTTTATGCACATCATAGGATATATATTTCATTTACATGTTAGCAAATTTATAGGCATTTGTTTCACTGTCAATTACTTTCTTCTTCACAACACATGTATTCCTCCATGTTTTTGACTGCTCTTTTCATGAGACTTCTATCCACACACTTTATTTTCGATTTCCATGATCACTTTTGAAGTAAAACTCACACAGCTTTCATGATATACCGTAACCCTAGTATTACCTTTAGATGTATTGCTGGTTGGAATTAATGATGGTATATCAATATAAGATTTCTTATAAGATTTGAAATATCAACTCAATCTATTATTTAAAGTGGGACCAGTTATATTATTCATTCAAAATGTAGTCTATTCATTCATTATCTCTATATTCATACTCACAGGGTACACCTCTTATACCCCCAATACTAATTTATAGGACTTCAAAACATTGCTCCCAGAAATGCTGGAAGAAATACTCATGTCACCTGATCTACGCATATATTCTATCACAGTAATATTCTGGACAAAAAATGCAAAGGTCACACTTATGATTGTCCCAAAGCCTAAAAGGAAAGTGAACATGGATTAGTAAAGCATCCATGTCCAGGTTGCCTAATGCTCTCAAATGTCAGTCTTTTGGTGACTACATATTTGTTTCCTCCTAAGAGTGTATATTCAAACTCAACCCTGTTCAAAATGTCTAATCCTATCAGTCACTTTATACTTTGCCTGATTTTGCAATGTCTCTTGCCGCAGTCTCTGGCTGGGCACAAATCACGAGTTTCCACACAGCTTGTAGATTCAAACAGCAATTCTTTATTCCCGAACCCACACTGGCCGTCTACAAACACGTTCTGGGGGAATCCACATTCTCTGCCCAAATCCACTCTCTGCCCAAATCCACTCCGCATGGGCTTCTGTCTCCCAAAATATACTGTGTGACCCTAAGAACTCAAGAGGAACTCAGCAGCAGGATACACCCTATTCTAAAGGGGGAACACCCTAATCTCCTATTATGCTAAACCGCCCTATTCTAAAGGGGGAACACCCTAAACACGATTCCTGCCCTGGTCCTTGAGCAAGGTCACCTTACATGCAATGTCCTGCAAAATGTCCTATTTCCATGAGTCCTTCCACTAAAGAAACATGGGGGTACGCTGGCAAGGAAATTGTCATACCTACTTGGCTGATGGCTCCCAACAGTCTCTATTATTATCTGCTCTCCTACATATTTTTCAAAGTTCATCATTGTGACTGAATCTTCATATGTGCTGACATTTACATTCACTCTCTAAATGAAACCCTATTGCTAAAGATCTTTTGGTCCAAATCCTATACTCACTCTTCTTCCTAATCCTACTGAATATCTTCCTAATCCTACTGAGTATCCCTTTTTGACTGGATGTTCTCTTCCTCATTCAATCATCCAATGTAAAAGGTCCTATTCCATTGTGTATGGATTAATCTGAGAAATCTGTGCAGAACGTAATTCAACACTAATTATCCTAATCAAGGGCCCAATGCCCTTCTGGGCTTAAAATCCTAGATTTCTGTTTTCATACATATATTTCACCTATATAATATTATAAATATCGAAGGTTCCCAATACCATAATTCATCCAGCCGAATGATTCGAAACACAAATTGAACATGTTATTAACCCTAACCATACACTCTTCCCTCTATGTAACTTTACAGAAGAGAAGGAATAGAGTTGGTCTTACAATACAGGAATGTAGGGGATCTTCCACTTGCTGAGAACCTCAAAGGTCCATGCAGAAATGATCCCTGGAGAAGATGTAGGCAGATATAAAGGACCTGATTGAGCAAAAGTTATCTCCCATGGTAAACAAACTGGTCACGATGAAGGGTTATGTCGGAATAAGCCTATCTCTTCTTAATGAAGAGAAGATGGACCAAACCAGGCCTGTGTGGAGAGCTGTTCCTGGGTTCCTAAGGCTGATACACCATTCTAACTTGTGAAAATGTCAGAGCAAGTAGGTGCAGCCTCCATCTCATGGGACCCTTAGAAGCAACTGTTAAAACAAAGTGGTTGCCAAGGTAGTGAACTCATTCAGTTCCTGAATGAAGTGAACTCAACTCACTTCCTTGGTGATGGAACTCTCTGAACGTGGGGTCCAGTAAGCCAGGCATCCAGAGCAAGTTCCAGTGTCCAAGTCCCAGTGGTCAAACTTGTTTGGATTTACCAAGGACAGAGTCAGTCTTTCTTGGTACCTACTGATGTGAGGATGGCCAAATGCCAGGAAGGTCTGAAGAGGGGCCTTTCCTGAGAAAGCCGGTAGTGGCTCAACACTGGCTCCTGAGAGCTTCACAGGTTTGGACACGGAGACCAGATCTGAGACAGCACAGCCCATTATTGGGGAATATATTATGGCCCACCAGTCAAAGGACACTCCATTTTGTCACATTCCTACTTGGGATTCTGTGGGTGTGGGTGTGGGTGTGGGTTTGTGATTTTGTTTCATGTTCTAAGAATAGATAGGAAAGTCGTTTTGTTTGGTTTGGTGTGAATTGTTTCTATTAAGTCATTTGAGAAGGCAAGTGTTTCTGTGTCTGTGTATCCCACTGTGTCCGTGGTTGTAGACATTAGAAAATAGAATGCATCAATAGATGTGTCCTCTCTAGTCTAAATCTTCCCTGCATTCATCCTGTTCAATTTATGAATTATCTGCAGCTTGCCTTATGGATGGGCAACACCTACTATCTTCATAAGTTTCAGTTGTCTTCCTGAATTCTGGCCAATCTCCAGAATAGGCTCATGATTTGTTTTCAAGATATGTACCACCTCCAAGCTATGTGACATGGGCATGTACTGGATAGCTGAAGGGAATGGAGAGCACCTCAGAAAACTCAGATATCAGTGTGACCAGGAAAGTCTCAGTGGAGGAACCCCTTCTTTGGGCCTTTTGCTTACCTATTCTTCTGTTGCCCTGAATGTCAGGAAGGTCTTTGCCTCAGGCCACCCCATTGTGAAGCCTGAAGAAAACAGTTTTCAAATGGAAATGAATGGACATCAACTGTGGCTGTTTGCTTCATTGCATTGGAAAGGGATTGTCTGAATCAGCCTCTTGGCCCTGTGTGAGGCTCTGGCTTAGATTATCAGCACCTGATGGATCTAAAGAAAAATCCCATGAGTGCATCCAAAAACAAAATAGCCAAAACAGCAGTAATAGTGGATGAATTCTCTTGCATTCCTCTGAAAGGTTCCTGACCTACATCTTTGAAAATAGGGATCCTTTGGGTCAAATGAGTTCTTCAAAGCCCTGCAGAGGCTAGACCATAGGTGCTTGGGTTTTCTCATGACTCCAATTAACATAAAGAATCTAAACCCCACAGTCATTAGCCCTCAAAATGGAGAATGAGAGCAGTATTAACAGCAAGCCTCTTTGATCACTCCTGGTTCACAGGAAAGGTGTCCCGGCCACACTGACTTTAGGCAAAGGGAGGCAAGGGAGCATACTTTGGATACTGCCTTTGGATGTGCCCCTCATGGAAACCTACATCCTGATGTTATGATGAGTGTCTATATGGGAGTCTTTTGGTTTTAATTGTTGTCATTTGTGTGGCCATTGGAAGAGATGACAGGGTCCACCAGGGCTTGAACACTGGTGCGATTTTTCGAGGAGACTGAGTTCTGGAACTTACCTCAAAGAAGTATTGCCATGTATTGTGTTGGGATTTTAGGAGGCCACGCATGAGATTCGCCCTTGGAAACTGAGATCTAGGTCCAGGGTGGCTTTCCACAGAGCACTGGAAATCTCTGGAAGGATATCACATGATTTTATTCTTAAAGACTTGGCAACCATAGTTGCAAGTCAAAACAAACCTGGGCCTCATATTGTAGACCTCAAACACCTGGTTTAATGTGACCTTTTGGCCACTCTTTGGGAAGACTTGCCTGTGAGAGTTCTCCAGATCTTTCTTTGAAATGAGCTTCCTCACCATTTAATGGTTCCTGAATGAATTGAAACCCACAGTGCGTCCAACTTCAACCTTGAAAAATGGCTAGATAAATACCATGAAATTTTTGAAATTCCCATAAACAGGTGACACTGGAGAACTTTTGGATGTCGTGTTTCTGATCATGAGTGTACCAAACTGTTCCTTGATTGACTAGGTTTCATGAAAATCATGTAGAACAGAGATGCCCGTAAGTTGGAGCCTGCTGAGTATTGGGCCTAGAGCAGTGGTGTGCAGGTGTGTGAAAAACCATCTATGTTGGTGCCATGTGGATCTGCCATTGTCTTCCAAATGGCTTCTAACTGACATGGTGCAGCCAGCAGACCCTTGTATGTAAAGGCATCTTGTTATATGGAGAGGTTTCAGGGCAATGCTAAAAATCTGGTTGCTATGGACAAGGGGACAAGTTATGTGGGTAGAAGACTGGTTGGTGAATTCTCCTGCAGACCCTGACCCACGACACATGATAGAATTCTCTCCAGCACTGTGTCCCAGTTGAACTCCTTGTCTTTCATGAAGCCAATACCAAAATCCCAGTGTAGCAGCAAGAAACACAACGAAAAGTGGAGGATGACAAAATGGCTTCACTGTCCACACGGAGAGAAACTTAGCCCCCAGTGGCCACAGTTTACCTACAAAGAGAGAATTCAGCACTGCTTCCTCTTGATCATTGGAATATAAGAAACAATGTCCTCCAGGTCACATAGATGCAGACCTATCAATGATGGTCTCCCTACAAAGGAAGCTAAAGATCCTGACAACAACATAGATTTCATGTGCCCAAACTCAGTGGCTGTTTCTCAAGAAGTCATTATTCCAGCAGAGCTCCATGTTTGTGCTTGTTGATGCTGTCCCTTACTTTTGGAAGCTCCTCTACCAACTCCAATGTTGTGAACTCCTGAGCATGTTCCATTCCAGATATATATTCACAGATTTTCAATCTCTTCTTCTCTAATTGTGTCTTACTTGGGGTAAAGGTTATGTCAAGGCATTGTTCTGGATGAGTGTGGGAGGATTTTTTGTAGCACAAATTTGCCTACTCATTGGATTCATTTTCCAAATTTCCTTTCGAAATACTGAATCCCTGATACTACCCCATACCCTACTAGACGCTGACTACTAATCCTAATTTGCTGGAGAAAAATTACCCAAACAGATTGGAAATTCAAGCAGTTCAGTGGAGGCATGGTGTACACTTGGACTTGCCTTTTGCATGATGAAGTGTACCTGTTATAAGACTAGTCAATTTTTTGTTGAAATAGTTCTCCATGTGTTTTTAGGGTTAACAAATATATGAATTCCTGTCTCCCTTTCTCTGTAGCCTATTCAGCACATGTAATTTTATATGCACATATAGATTTCTTCCTGGTATCACATGTACATTTTTTGTGGTGGCTGATTTGGCAGATACAAATTGTGAGGAGAGATCACTCCTACTAAACGATTTTGGAACTGAAAATTCAAACTATGGGTGAATGTCCTAGTTGAACACATTATACATAAATCCATGTTCATTAAAATATTTTGGATCTGTGGATGATATCTATTTCACAATGAATTTCGATTGGCATATATATTGCTAGGTTTTATTGTCTATGTATATATATATATATATATATATATATATATATATATATATATATATATATATATATATACTCTCTATCTCCATATTTTTCAAAATGTGAAATATATGTGTCTTATTATACACTATAAATTCATTCATGTTCATGTATGTGGATTAATGTGGATTATTATCAACATTTCACAAGATTATTCTCAGAAATATTCATCCACCTGAAATACATATTGTTTCCTAGTACTGGCAAGTAACTTCAGTGAATGGTGCATACAAATCCTAATATTTCTACAGTAACTCACCCAGTTTAACATCAATGCAAGTGGATTCCTATGGGATATGATGTGTGTTTTGACATTCATTTTTATTCAACACGGGTACTTTATTATTTCTTCAGTTAATGCAATCATAGGATATATATTTCATGCACAAGTTCGCAAAATTATAGGCATATGTTTCACTTTCAATCACTTCGTGTTTCAGAACACATATAATCCTCCAGGTTTCTTGACGGGTCTTTTCATGAGACTTTTTTCCAAACACATTATTTTCGATTTCCATAATCACTTTTGAAGCAAAACAGACACACCCTTTATGATAATACATAAGTCTAGTGTTAAAATTAGATGTACAACTGGTTGGAATGAATGAATGTATATCACTATATGATTTCTTATATATTTTCAGATATCAATTCAATCCATTATTTAAAGTGGAATCAGTTATACTATTTATTCACAGTATCTTCTATTCATGCATTATCTCTATATTCATAGATACAGGGTACACCTCATTGTACCCCCAATACTAATTAATACGTCTTCAAAATATTGCTCCCAGAAATGGTGGAAGAAATATCCATGTCACCTAATCTACATATACATTTTATCACAGTAATATTCAGGACACAAAACTCAAAGCTCACACTTATTATTGTACCAAACCTAAATGGAAAGTGAACATGGATTACTAAACACATCCATGTCCAGTTTGCCTAAAGCTCTCAAATGCAAATCCTATTGGTGACTACATATTTGTATCTTCCAAGGAATATATATTCAAACTCAACCCTTTTGAATAAGTCTAATCCTGTCACTCACTTTATACTTTGCCTGATTTTGTATGTCTCTATTGATATCTTCTTTCCTACATATTTTTCCAAGTTCATCATTGTGACAGAAACTTCACATGTGGTGACACTTACATTCACTCTGTAACCGAAACCCTATTGCTAAAGAACATTTTTTCCAAATCCTATATTCACTCTGCTTCCTAAACTTACCGACTACCTTCCTAATCCTAAATTCTATCACTTTTTGACTGGATGTTCTCTTCTACATTCAATCATCCCAGGTATAAGGTCTTATGCCATTGTATATCAATTTATGTTAGACATCTGGGCAGAAATTAATTCAACGCTAAGTATCCCAATCAAGAGCCCAATGCCCTCTGGGCTTCAATTGTTACTTAGATTTCTGTTTTCATACTTATATTTCAACTATATATTCTTGTAAATATTGCAGGTTTCCAATACATTTATTCATCCTGCAGAATGATTTCTAACTGAAATCGAATCTGTTATTAATCCTAAACATACACTTTTCCCTCAGTCTTTCTTTACAGAAGAGCAGGAACAGAGTTCGTCTTAAAATAAAGGAATGTAGGGGATCTTACACTTGCTAAGAACCTCAAAGGTCTATGCAGAAATGATCCCTGGATAAGATGTAGGCAGCTATGAAGGAACTGATAGAGCAAAAGTCATCGTCCATGGAAAGCAACCTGGTCAGGATGAAGGGTTGTGTCTGAATCAGCCTCTCACTTCTTAATGTAGAGAAGATGGACCAAACCAGACCTGTGTGGAGAGCTGTTCCTGGGTGCCTATGGTTGATATACCATTCTAACTTGTGAATGTGTCACAGGAAGTAGGGAGAGCCTCAATCTCATGGGACCCTTGGAAGCAACTGTTAGGACAAAGTGGTTACCAAGGCAGTGACCTCATTCAGTTCAGGAAGGAAGTGACCTCACCTCACTTCCTTGGTGATGGAACTCTCTGAACTTGGGATCCGGGAAGCCAGGGACCCAGAGCCAGTCCCAGTGTTCTCATTGTTTGGATTTACCAAGGACAGAGTCAGTCTTTCTTGGTACCTACTGATGTGAGGATGGCCAAATGCCAGGAGTGCTCTGAAGAGGGGCCTTTCCTGAGAAAGCAGGTAGTGGCTCACCGCTAAGTTCTGACAACTTCACAGAGTTGGCCAAGGAGACCAGATCTGAGATAGGACAGGCAATTTCCGGTGAACATAGTATGGCCCACCAGGCAGAGGACAGTCCGGAGAGTCACAGACCTTCTCGGGGTAAGGAGGTGCCTTTGTGGGTGTGGGTGTGGGTTTGTGGTTTATTCTCTTGTTCTGAGAATAATTAGAAAAGGTGGTTTATTTGGTTTGGAGTGAACTGTTTTTAGTAA
Organism: Callospermophilus lateralis; assembly: GCF_048772815.1. Lineage (NCBI taxonomy): Eukaryota > Metazoa > Chordata > Mammalia > Rodentia > Sciuridae > Callospermophilus > Callospermophilus lateralis. The sequence goes on along the minus strand of NW_027514744.1, from coordinate 100,239 downwards.
GTCATTTGACAAGGTGAGTGTTTCCATGTCTGTGTTTCCCAGTGTGTCCGTGGTTGCAGATATTAGAAAAGAAAATGCATCAATGGATGTGTCCTGTCTAGTAGAAAGCTTCCCCACATTCATCCTGCCCAATTTATGAATGGACTGCAGCTTACCTTATGGATGGGGAACACCTGTTATCTTCCTAAGTTCCTGTTTTCTTCCTGAATTCTGGCCACTCTCTTGAATAGGCTCATCATTTTCTGTCCAAGATATCTACTGCCTCCAATCTCTGTGACATGGCCATGTACTTGATAGCTGAAGGGAATGGCGACCATGTCAGAAAACTCAGATATCAGTGTGACCATGAAAGTCTCAGTGGAGAAACCCTGTTTTGGGCTTGTTGATAACTTATTGTTCTGCTGCTCTGAATGTTTTTGTTTCTCTATGAGAGAAAGAAAATCCATGAGTACTGAATAAATGTTGCAGCAGTTGGAACATGTCGCTGTATTGAATTTCCCTCACCAGGCTTTAGTATTCCAAGTTATCAGGACTTTCAACCTTTTACTTTTAGTTTTATAGTTGTCCCTCCCCATAAGATATATTGTAATAATTTAATGTCATCTGATCTTGCAAAATCCTTTTACTAGTGTGATCTCTGTGTCTAATAGAGAAACCTTTAATTATGTTTCTCAGGGCTGAATAATCGTACTAGCAAACACCAAGACTCCCTGTGTATGTTAGGAATATCTGTACTTCGTAAACTAAAAACTTTTGCCTCTGTCAGCTCCTCTTGATAGTCTCTTTTCATAGTTGTCAGGTATTCCTGTCTGAGATTCCTTCTTTGTAGCCTCCAGTCTTACTTATTTTGGGAGGCTAACATAAAGTGTATACATTAAAATGTGATTATTATTATTATTATTATCATTATTATTATTATAATTATTAATTAAAATGCCCAGGAATGGCTGCATTTTGGTTTTAACTGTCTTTGCTAAGTGTTTAAGATGAAGCAGTCAAACTGACTTTTGTTTCTATCTATTGTTAGCACTCAGCTGAGCTTTTATGGGAGTCATTCCTTGGGAATCTTGAGAGCATCTGCTCAGTTCTGCTAGTGCCATTTGCGCTATGTGGGTCCAGGTCTTGCTACACCATGTGGCTTCCCTCGGATGCACCAGGGATGTCTTCCTTCTCTGATGACTCTCCTCTTCACAGAAAATGCAATGATTGCCTTTCTGTTCTCCAGTGATCTCATCAATCTCCCTGATTGGGAGGTTATGTGGCCCAGAGTTGCAAAGCTCTTAGAGAAGTCCCCTGTTCCCTGGATTCACACTGACTCAGAGGGCAAGAGCCAAATATTGATTTTCTTGGCCCTTTTCATTTAACTTTAATTTTAAATCCTAATCTTAAACATCCAGCAAATAAATTTAACAGCCTTATATTAATAGTACTGGGCTTTAATGTCTATAATTTAAAATTATTTAAATTTTTATTAATCGGGATCTGTATTATTCTGTCTGTCTTGTAGGTGATGACTTATTATCTGAAATTAACCCATGTTGTGTTCTTAAAGCAACACTTCTGTAAAACTATAACAGGGAATCTTTAGATCACTTATAAGGAAATTACAAAATAAAATTTTTTTAACAAGAGTAAAAATACTTCGTTTGTGTAATAGCTACCCTGAATTTTTTGGCTGAGTTATACATTATATCCCCTGTTTGAGATCCTAGTAATATTGACAGAAAAAAAAGAAAAAGAAACTTTTGAACATAACTTTAAATGAAATGAAATCTGACCTACTGCTTTTGTAGTAATTCTCACATGTAGTAAGATGGGACACAGAGCCTTATCTCAGTTAAGGCAGGGCTCTTTATGAATCTTAAGGGTTTTAGTTCTAAAGCTGATCTTTGTTTTTTTAAAAATATCTTTTTACAATGTTTACAGAAATTGTTTGAGTTCACATGAACATTAGCCTAAACCTTATGATATCACATTTAAAACATGAATTAAAGAAAGGCTGAAAGTTTTTAACCTTTACATAGATTTGGCTCTTATTAACTTAAAAATACATTTAAATTGTTCCCCAATGTAAAAAGTAACATAAAACTTTACATATCACATTGATAACAGGTAAATAAATCCCCAATATATTTTTTTTACCATACAAGTTCAGAAAACGAGCTTGAAATAATGGTCTTTTAAAGTTTCTACCTTATAAACTGTATACCTGGAAGATATGAGCACATTAATAGCATCACAACTACATTGATGTTTCTACATTAACCAAGTTTAGCTTTTAAAGAAATGGCAGTACAGTTCTCTAAAATAACAGTTCTTATTTAATCAGTTGTCTAATTTTTATGGATGCTTGCTCTATTAAAAATAAAACTTATTAAACACAATGTATGGGTAAACTTATGTTTTCAGAAATTTTTGTCTCTTTAACACATGACTGATTTTTACAATCTGATACAGACTTAAGTACAAACTTATACAGACCTTAGTAAATCAATCAGGTATCAAACAAAAGTACTCATGAATGAGTAATCCCATATTAAATTTACTTTACTTATTTATCAAAATATTAGACAAATGTATTGAACAGTGTAAACCATTTTTTTGTTGTTTAAGAAAAATTCCTAGAACAAATGCATATTAGAACTTTTGTAGACATTAATATTTTACTAGATTTTTGAACACCTATAAAAACTTGTAAGCTTACATTTAAAGACATTTATTGTTATCTGTTTATCCAATTTAAAGAAAACCATTTAAATCACGTGAATTAAAGATCTTTGGATCCACTTTTTAAAATTTGTCTTTTTGAGCGCTCCTTTTTTTATGAGCACTCCTTATATATGTTAATTTGTATATCATATAAATGATATACGGATATATGTACATATAGACATACAACACATAACAAAAGTGTGCACACATAATAATAGTAACCGCCTTGTAGCTTTTCACAGGTGAAATCTCCATTGCAACGTTTCAAAAACTCCACTGTTGGTCAAAGATAGTACTGATCCGAAAAATATTAACCTAGGTCTCTAGGATCAAAATCATGAGCTCAAAAAAACAATACAGAATCTAAGGGAAAAAATGAGAGTCCTAGAAAAAAATGACTGGCCAGTAATTAGTAAATACCATACAATTAAACTTTTTTTACATCTTAGAAATCAGAGCAGTCTCTTACTGAGCTTGCAGGCTTCTTTCATTTGCATTTCAACATAAATCCTGGCTTAGGTCTGGAAAGAGCAGGGAAAAACTACTATTCTGAGCAGACACCTCAGGCCTAAGGCATTTTAACCATAATTTTCAGGTTCAGATGCTGAAAATTATGATACAATTTTAAGATACAATTCACAAACTTTTATATTTTTACATCTTGTTTTTTCAACAGATACCATACTATGATTTACTATCCTTGTCCAAATTAATGCACTGGTACACACTGTGACATTTTCCCAGGCTACCCAATTAAAAATTGGTGAAAAACTTACTGAATGTTTGGGAAGTTACTTGCCAACTTGGAAGTAGAGTTCTTTAGTTTTCCATCCTAAGTGTTTAAGTTCTCTGGCATGAATCATCTGAAATCATAAACTAAACAATTACCTAAACCCAACTTTTAACTGCAAGATTGTTCAATGCTTCAAAAACCCATTCATATACCAGATTGTTACAATGAAACATCATCATTTAGACACACATTCAGCTAAGATCATTCCCAAGAAACAATTTATAATATCAACACATTATTGCACATTTCTTTAGGGGCCAGAAACAAAGACACAAGACAAACAGAAAGGAGCTCCAGACTATGGCTGACAGGACAGAAGCCTTTAAAACAGAGCAAATAAGAGAAAAATCTTGTACACCAGTGGCATGATAGATGTCCCCACAAGGGATCAGATGTTTTCACAGAGGGTCAACATGAAATGTAATATCAAGGGTCTCCATGGTGACTTTACTGCATTTAGTGTACCCTTTTTTTTTCCTCTTTTTTAAGAAGACAGAGTTGGCATAATCCTTAGAGTGCAGGGAAGAAAGGAGGAAATTCCCTGAAGCAACAGGGCTTCAGCAGCTGCTGGGAGTCTCTCAGTCCCTCCTTTTACCTACAGGATTAGCTCCTCTGGTTCGGTTCCACCCCAAGCACGCTCTATCTCCTAATTTTTCAGTAGTCAGCTCTCTAAAAGTTCCGGGGTCGGGGGGGGGTGTATCAAATTTTGTAACTTAAATTCGGTTTCTGACCTTGAAGCCAATTAATACAAATTTAATAATAAGGACAGGATTTGTGAAAAAGAAATTGGGAGATTTACTGCTTTGCTAACAAAGGAGAAACACAGGGGACTCTTCCCAAAGGTTGTGACTCTCTTGATCTGGAGAAACAAGGAGTTTTAAAGGAGTTTCACTTGTTAACCTGGGAGATACTCAATTCTTAGGTCCCCAGCAGGCATTTCCCTGGGCAGTGGGTGGGCTCCAGGCAGCCAGCTAGGGGCTTCTCTCATCCTGCTTAACAAACGGAGGTAAAGTTCATCGCAGTTCCTTAAAACACAGTCCAAAGGAGTGTCAGGCTTACTTGCTTTATTACCCATTTTCACGTCCAATATCCTTAAGTTTATACCGAAGAAATCACACAACAAAACACACAAAAACAAACAAACAAACAAAAAACATATAGAACACAGAACTAAACACAAAGAAACAGAAACTTGGCGAAGAAACAGAAAAACGGAGGAGCAATGCAACGTCATGCTAAAGCTCTGGGGTAGGAGCTCCTGCGTGCCCATTGGCACCTCTCTACCCTTTCAGGAAATTCCCTACAGAACAGAACAGAGGACACAAGGATTCTCGTTACTGTCCCTGTCAGAAGTATATGTGACCCTCCCCAGACCACCTCTCTGTTATGAGAAGAGATCTCCCTTAACCGGATATCAGATGTTATAAAGGCACCACTTACCTATGGAGGCCTCCTCCACCAGGTGCTTGCTAAAAGTGTTAGTGAGATGGTTCACTGCAGTGCTCCCCGGACCGAAGGCTCACTCCAAGGCCTTGGAACTTGGATCTCCAGCCCGGAGTCCTGGAGGAAAGGCCAGCTTCAGAATTTCCAGCAGTCTGGTCTTGTGATCTGGTCGGGTCATTTCACTGGGGAACTCCAAAATTTTAGACCAGGATGCAAAAAAAGACCACTGACTCAAAGTAAAATCAACTTGAGGCACGCTTATTATTTCATCCGGCCGGGCTGCCTCTCCCTCTCAAAACGGTGAGAACAAGACAGCAAACCCACCTTCCTACTGCCCAGCTTTATTGCCCAGAAAGTTCCACAAAAGGGGGGTTAAAGAAAACAGAACTTTGACAAGCATCACACTAATTGTAGTTTATTTTACTTTTTATGCTGGCCCCAGCACCAGAAATTATGAGGACCATTAGAGCCTCAGAGAGGATTGTTGTCTGGCCAAGAAAGGCCAATATTTATGAGGTGTCACTAAAGTTTTAGAGAGTGCTGAGTTCTGGTCAGAGAGCCAGGCATGGGTGAGTTCAATGCATGGGCAGGCATTCCAAGCAGGTTCAGAATTTGCAGTAATTTATAGTAAAGCCAAAATTACCTTTTCATAGCTTTGTGGAAAGATGGCTCGCAATTTTAATGAAAAATCATGTTGGGTGATCAACCCTGTCCCTTACTTTTGGAAACTTCTCTACCACCTCCAAGGTTATGAAATCCTGATCATTTTCCATTCCAGATATGTATTCACAGATTTTCTAACTCTTCTCCTCTAATTGTGTCTTACTTGGTGCGAAGGTAATGTCAAGGCATTGTTCTGGATAAGAGTGGGAAGATTATTGTGTAGCACATATTTGCATAAACATTGGATATATTTTCCAATTTTCCATTCGAAATATTGAATCCCTCAAACTAACGCATACCCTACTAGACTCTAGTCAATTTTAATTGAAATAGTTCTACATGTGTCTTTAAAGTTAACAAATATGTGAATTAATCTCTCCCTTTATTTGTAGCCTATTCAGCACATGTATTTTTATATGCACATATAGAAATCTACATGGTATCACACGTACATTTTTGTGTGTATTGCCATGAATTGTGTTGGGATTTTAGAAATCCACGCTTGATAGTAGCCATTGGAAACTGAGATCTCGGCCCAGGTTGTATTTCCCCAGAGCACTGGGAAGCTCATCCAGGATATCACATGATTTTATTCTGAAAGATTTGGCAGCCATATTTGAGAGTCAAAACACACATGGAGCTCACATTGTAGACAATAATGGAACCGGCTTCATGTGACCTTTTGGCCACTAATTGGGAAGCCTTGCCTGTGAGAGTTCTCCAGACCTTTCTTTAAAATGAGCTTCCTCCACTTTGATGGATCCTGAATGAATTGAAACCCACAGTGCCTCCAACTTCATTCTTGAAAAATGGCTAGATAGATACCAAGAAATTTTTGAAATTTCCATGACCAGGTGTCACTGGAGAACATTTAAAATCCTGTTATTGATCATGAGTATACCAGACAGTGCCTTGTTTGACTGGGATTCATGAAAATGGTGTAGAACCGAGATTCCAGTAATTTGGAACCTGCTGAGTAGTGGTCTTAGAGCATTGGTATACAGGTGTGTGATAAAACATCTGTGGTGGGGTCATGTGGATCTGCCATTGGCTTTCAAATGGCTTGTGACTGACATGGTAACCTTGTATGTAAAGGCATGTTGTTATATGGAGAGGTTTCACGGCAATGTTCAGAATCAGGTTGCTATGGTCAAGGGGGCAAGCTATGTGGAATAGAAGCCTGGTTGGTGCATTCTCTTGCAGACCCTGACCCACCTCATGTGACAAAATTCCATCCAGTACTGTGTCCCAGTTGAACTCCTTGTATTTCATGAAGCAATTACCAAATTCCCAGTGCATCAGCAAGATACTCCATGAAAAGTGTAGGATGACCAAATGGCTTCACAGTCCACACCTGGAGACACCTAGCTTCCAGTGGGAACAGTTTACCTACAAAAAGGGAATTCTGTACTGCTGTTCAATGTTCATTGGAAAATAAGAAACCATGTCCTCCAGATCACATAGATGCAGACGCAGCTTTGATGGTCTCTCTAGAAAGGAAGCTAAAGATCGTGACAACAACATATATTTCCAGTGCCCAAACTCAGAGGCATTGTCTCCAGAAGTATTAGGCCAGCATAGCTCCATGTTTGTTGAGTTTTTAATCTGTCCCTTAATTATGGAAACTCCTCTACCACCTCCAAGGTTGTGAAATCCTGAGTATTTTCCATTCCAGATATGTTTTCACAGATTTTCTAACTCTTCTCTTCTAATTGTGTCTTACTTGGGGTGAAGGTAATGTCAAGGCATTGTTCTGAATGAGAGTGGGAAGATTTTTGTGAAGCATATTTTCATACACATTGGATTCATTTTCAAATTTTCCATTCGAAGTACAGAATCCCTGACCCTAACCCATACCCTACTAGACTCTGACTACTAATCCTAATATAATGGAGAAAAATAACCGAAACATAATTGAAATACAAGCAGTTCAGAGGAAGCAAGGTCTATAGTTGGACTTGCCTTTTGCATGATGAAGGGTAGGTGTTATAAATCTAGTCAATTTTTAATTGAAATAGTTCTGCATGTGTTTCTAAAGTTAACAAATATGTGAATTCCTGTCTTCCTTTCTCTGTAGCCTATTCAGCACATGTATTTTTATATGCACATATTGAATTCTACCTGGTATCACACGTACATTTTTGTTAGGTGGATGACATGTCAGATACAAATTGTGAGAAATGATCACTCCTCCTAAACGCTGTTCAAACTGAAAATTCATCCTGAGGGTGAGCTTCCTAGTAAAACAACATTATACATAAATCTATGTTCAGAAAAATAAATATTTTTGCATCTGTGGATGATAAATATTTCATGATAAATTTTGATTGGCATATATATTGCTATTTTTAATGATTGTGTGTGTGTGTGTTTTATATATATATACACTCTTCAGATTATTCGAAATATCATATATATGTGTCTTGTATACACTCCCTAAATTAATTTATGTTCATATATGTGGATATATAATCAACTTTTCACAAGATTATTCTCAGAAATATTCATCCACCTGAAATACATATTTGTTTCCTAGTACTAAAAACTAACTTCAGTGAATGGTGCATACAAATCCTAATATTTCTACAGTATCTGACTCAGTTTAACATCAACGCAAGTATAATCCTATGGGACAAGATATGAAAGTTGACGTTCATTTTTATTCAACCCTAGTACAATAGTATTTCTTCAGTTTATGCACATCATAGGATATATATTTCAAACACAATTATACAAATTTATAGGCTTTTTTTTTCACATTCAATCACTTCCTTCTTCAGAACACATGTATTCCTCCAGGTTTCTTGACTGGTCTTTTCATGAGACTTCTTTCCAAACACATTATTTTCGACTCGCATAATCACTTTTGAAGCAAAACGCACAACCCTTCATGATGAACCATAACCCTAATATTACGATTAGATGTATAACTGGTTGGAATGAATGATTTCATATCAATACAATATTTCTTACATATTTTCAGATATCAATTCAATCCATTACTTAAAGTGGAACCAAATATATTATTTATTCACAGTATGGTCTATTCATGCATTATCTCTATATTCATAGACAGAGAGTACACCTCTTTGTTCCCTTTATACTAGTATATACGTCTTCAAAATATTGCTTCCGGAAGTGGTGGAAGAAATACTCATATCACCTGATCTACATATAAATTTTTTCACAGTAAATTTCTGAACACAAAATGCAAAGGTCACACTGATGTTTGTACCAAAGCCTAAATGTAAAGTGAACATGGATTACTAAAAACATCCTTGTCCAGCTTGCCTAATGCTCTCAAATGTCATTCCTATTGGTGAATGCATATTTGTTTCTTCCTGTAATAATATATTCAAACCCAACCCTGTTGAAAATGTCTAATCCTATCACTCACTTTATACTTTGCCTGACTTCATAATGTCTCTATTGATATCTGCTTTCTTACATATTTTCCCCAGATCATCATTGTGACTGACTCTTCACATGTGCTGACATTTACATTCACTCTCTAATCAAAACCCTATTAGTAATGAATATGTGGTCCAAATCTTATACTCACTCTTGTTCCTAAACCTACCGACTATCTTCCTAATTCTAATGACTATCTCTTTTTGACTGGATGTTCTCTTTGACATTCAATCATTCAAGGTACAAGGTCTTATGCAATTGTGTATCAATTTAACTGAGACATCTGTGCAGAACGTAATTCAAAGCTAAGTATCCCAATCAAGGGCACAATGCCCTTCTGGGCTTCAAATTTTACCTTGATATCTGTTTTTATACTTATATTTCACCTATATATTCTTTTAAATATCGCAGGTTCCCAATATCATTATTCATCCCACAGAATGATTCCTAACTGAAATCGAACCTGTTATTAACCTCAAACATACACTGTTCCCTCAATTTAACTTTACAGAAGAGCAAGGACAGAGTTGGTCTTACAATACAGGAAAGTAAGGGAACGTCCACCTGCTGATAAACTCAAAGGTCCATGAAGAAATGATCCCTGGAGAAGATGTAGGCAGCTATGAAGGACCTGAGAGAGCAAAAGTCATTTTCCATGGCCTGAAGAACACCGTTTTCAAATGGAAATGAATGGGCATCACCTGTGGCTCTTTGGTTAATTGCTTTGGAAAAAGATGTGTCTGAATCATCCTCTTGGCCCTGTGTGAGGCTGTGGCTTAGATTGTCAGCACCTGATGGAACTAAAGAAACATCGCATGTGTGCATCCAAAACCAAAATGACAACAAGATTCTTCACAGTGCATGAAGTCTCTTGCAAACCTCTGTTAGGTTCCTGACCTCCATCAAGTGAAAATTGGGATACTTTGGGTCAAATGAGTTCTTCAATGCCCTGCAGACGCTAGCCCATAGGTGCTTGGGTTTTGTCATGACTCCAAATCACATAAAGAATTATTCCTGACAGTCAGTAGTCCTCAAATTGGAGAAGCAGATCATTATTACCGGCAGGCCTACTTGATCACTCCTGCTTCACAGGAAAGGTGTCCAGGCCACCCTGACTTTAGGCAAATGAGGGTCATGGGAGCTTCTTTTGGACACTGTCTTGGGCTGTGCCCCTCATGGAAACCTTCCGCAAGATGTTGTGATGAGTGTCTATATGGAAGAAGATGAGGGCCATGTGGGAGTGTTTTGGTTTTAATTGTGGTCATTTGTGTGGAGGTTGGAAGAGATGACTGCGTCCACCTGGGCTTGAACTCTGGTGTGATTCCCCTTAGAGATTGAGTTCTGGAACTGACCTCAGAGAAGTATTGCCATAAATTGTGTTGGGATTTTAGGAGGCCACGCATGAGTGTCGCCCTTGGAAACTGAGGTCTAGGCCCAGGGTGGCTTTCCACAGAGCCCTGAGAATCTCAGCCAGGATATCACATGGTTTTATTCTGAAAGAGTTGGCAGCCATAGTTGAGAGTCAAAATACACATGGACCTCACATTGTAGACCTCAATGGGCCTTACTTTATGTAACACTTTGGTCACTCTTTGTGAAGCCTTGTCTGTTAGTGTTCTCCAGAGCTTTCATTGAAATAAGCTTCCTCACCAGTTAATTGTTCCTGAGTGAATTGAAACCCCAAGTGCCTCCAACTTCATCCTTGAAAAATGGCTAGATTAATAACATGAAATTTTTGAAATTCCCATGACCAGGTTGCACTGGATATCTCTGGATGTCCTGTTGCCAATCATGAGTGTATCAGACAGTGCCTTGATTGACTGGGTTTATGAAAATGGTGTAGAACAGAGATGCCAATAAGTTGGAGCTTGATGAGCAGTGGGCCTAGAGCAGTGGTGTTCAGGTTTGTGATAAAACATCTGTGTTGTGGACATGTGGATGTGCTATTGTCTTCCAAATGTCTTGTGACTGACATGGTGTAGCTAGCAGTCCCAAATATGTAAAGGCATCTTGTTTTATGGAGAGGTTTCAGTGCTATGTGAGATAAAACCTTGTTGGTGCATTCTCCTGCAGACCCTGACCCACCACAAGTGACAGAACTCCCTTCAGCACTGTGCCCCATTTGAAACTCTTGTATTTCATGAAGGAAATACCAAACACCCAGTGCAGCACCAAGAAACACCAAGAAAAGTGGAGGATAACCAAATAGCTTCACAGTCCACATTTGGAGACACTTAGCCCCCACTTGCCACAGTTTATCTACAATGAGAGAAATCAGCTCTGTTACCTCATGTTCATTGGAGAATAAGAAACCATGTCCTCCAGGTCTCTAAACGAAACCAGTCAGAGGACACTCTGGATACTCACAGACCTACTTGGGGGAAGTTTGTGACTTTGTGGGTATGGGTGAGGGTTTGTGCTTTTGTCTCATGTTCTGAGAACAGGTAGGAATGGTGGTTTGTTTGGTTTGGAGTGAACAGTATCTAGTAACTCCTTTGACAAGGCGAGTGTTGCCATGTCTGTGTATCCCACTGTGTCAGTGGTTGTAGACATTAGAAAAGAGAATGCATCAATGGATGTGTTCTGTCTAGTATAGAGCTTTCCAGCATTCATCCTGCACAATTTATGAGGGACTGCAGCTTGCCTTATCGATGGGCAATACCTGCTATCTTCGAAAGTTCCTGTTTCATTCCTGAATTCTGGCCACTCTCAAGAATAGGCTTATGGTTTTGTGTCCTAGATATGTACCACCTCCAAGCTCTGTGTCATAGCCATATACTGGATACCTGAAAGGAATGGCGAGCATCTCAGCAAACTCAGATATCAGTGTGACCAGTAAACTCTGAGTGGAGAAACTCTGCTTTAGGCCTTTTGATTACCTATTGTACTATTGCCCTGAATGTCAGGAAGGTCTTTGCCTCAGGCCACCACTTGTGAAGCCTGATGAAAACAGTTTTCAATTGGAAATGAATGGGCATCACTTGTGGCTCTTTGCTTAATTTGCTTTGGAAAGGGATGGGTCTTAATTAGCATCTTGCCCCTGTGTGAGGCTGTGGCTTAGATTCTCAGCATCTGATGGATCTAAAGAAAGTTCCCATGTGTGCATCCAAAACCAAAATGGCCAAAAGGGCACTAATTGTAGATGAAGTCTCTCGCATTCCTCTGAAAGGTTTCTGCTCTCCATCAAGTGAGAATCTGGATTCTTTGGATCAAATAGTTCTTCAAACCCTGCAGACGCTAGAACATAGATGCTTGGGTTTTCTGATGACTCCAATTAACATAAATAATCTAAACCCCACCGTCAGTGGCTTCAAATTGGAGAAGCATAGCAGTATTAACCGTAGGCCTATTTGATCACTCCTGATTCACAGGAAACGTGTCCAGTCCACCCTGAATTTTGGCAAATGAGGGTCAAGGGAGCTCATTTTGAACACTGTCTTGCACTGCGCCCCTTATTGAAACCTCCGGCCAGAGGTTATGATGATTGTCTATATGAAAGAAGATGAGGGCCATGAGGGACCCTTTTGGTTTTTATTGTGGTCATTTGTGTTGCAGTTGGAAGAGATGACTGGGTCCACCTGGGCTTGAACTCTGGTGTGATTCCCCTTAGAGACCGAATTCTGGAATTGACCTCAGAGAAGTATTGCCATGAATTGTGTTAGGATTTTAGTAGGCCACGCATGAGAGTCGCCCTTGGAATCTGAGATCTAGGCTCAGGTTGCCTTTCCACAAAGCCCTGGGAATATCAGCAAGGGTATCACATGATTTTATTCTTAAAGACAGGGCAGCCATAGTTGAGAGTCAAAACAAACATGGACCTCACATTGTAGACCTCATTGCGCCTGGCTTCATGTGACCTTTTGGCCAGTCTTTGCGAAGCCTTGCCTGTGAGAGTTCTCCAGAGCTTCGATTGAAATGAGCTTCCTCACCATTTAATGGTTCCAGAATGAATTGAAACCCACAGTGCCTCCAACTTCATCCTTGAAAAATGCCTAGATAAATACCAAGAAATTTTTGAATTTCCCATTACCAGGTCACACTGGGGAAATTTGGATGTCCTACGTCTGATCATGAGTGTACCAGACAGTGCCTTGATTGACTGGGATTCATGAAAATGGTGTAGAACAGAGATACCAGTAAGTTGGAGCCTGCTGAGTGGTGGGCCTAGATCATAGGTGGGGAGGTATATGATAAAACATCTGTGTGGGGTCATGTGGATCTGCCATTGTCGTCCAAATGGCTTGTGACTGACGTGGTGCAGCCAGCAGACCCTTCTATGTAAAGGCATATTGTTATATGGAGAGGTTTCAGGGCAAAGTTCAGAACCAGGTTGCTATGGACAAGGGGGCAAGCTATGTGAGATAGAGGCCTGGTTGGTTCATTCTCCTGAGAACCCTGACGCACCACAAGTGACAAAACTCCCTCCAGATTTGTGTCACAGTTGAACTAATTGTATTTCTTGAAGCATACACCAAACTCTCAATGCAGCAGCAAGAAACACCAGGAAAAGTGGAGGATCACCAAATGGCTTCACAGTCCACACGGGAAGACACTTAGTCCCCATTGGCCACAATTTACCTACAAAGAGAGAATTCAGCACTGCTGCCTCATGTTCATTGGAAAATAAGAAACCATGTACTCCAGGTCACATAGATGCAGACCCAGCTTTGATGGTCTCACTAGGCAGGAAGCAAAATTCCTGACAACAACATATATTTCAAGTGCCCAACCTCAGAGGCAGTTTCTCAAGAAGTCTTTACGGCAGCAGAGCTCCATGTCTGCAGAATGTTTACTCTGGCCCTTACTTAGTGAAACTCCTCTACCACCTCCATGGTTGTGAACTCCTGAGCATTTTCCATTCCAGATATGTATTCACAGAGTTTCTAACTCTTCTCCTCTAATTGCGTATTACTTGGGGCAGAGGTAATGTCAATGCATTGTTCTGGATGAGAGTGGAAAGATTTTTGTGTAGCACATATTTGCATACACATTGGATTCGTTTTGCAATTTTCCATTCAAAATACTGAATCCCTGACACTAACCCATACCCTACTAGACTCTGACTAGTAATCCTAATATGATGTAGAAATATAACCCAAACAGAATAGAAATACATGCATTTCAGAGGAGGCATGGTGTATAATTGGGCTTGCCTTTTGCAATATATAGGGTAGAAGTTATAAATCTAGTCAATTTTTATTGAATAGTTCTCCGTTTGTTTTTAAAGTTAAAAAATATGTGATATCCTGTATTCCTTCCTCTGTAGCCTATTCAGCACATGTATTTGTATTTGCACAGATAGAATCCTACCTGGTATCACATGTACATACTTGTGAGGTGGCTGACTTAGCAGATACAAATTGTGAGAAGAGATCACTCCTCCTAAACGCTGTTGGAACTGAAAGAAATGCCTATAAATTTGCTAACTTGTGGAAGAAATATATATCCTATTTTGTGCATAAACTGAAGAAATAGTAACGTACCAGGGTTGAATAAAAAATGAACGTCAAAATTGACATCATGGCCCATAGGAATCTACTTGCATTGATGTTAAACTGGGTCAGTTACTGTAGAAATATTAGTGTTTGTATACAGCATTCACTGAATTTAGTTTTCAGTACTAAGAAACAAATACATAGTTCAGGTGGATGAATATTTCTGAGAATAGTCTTGTGAAATTTTGATTAGAAATTCAAATACATGAATATTAATGAATTTAGGGACTTTATAATAAGATGCATACATGGGTTCTTCAAAGCCCTGCAGAGGGTAGCACATAGGTGCTTGGGTTTTCTCATGACTCCAATTCACATAAAGAATCAAAAACCCACAGTCAGTAGGCCAAAAATTGGAGAAGCAGAGCAGTATTAATGGTAGGCCTATTTGATCACTCCTGGTTCACCGGAAGGGTGTCCAGGCTACCCTGACTTTAGGCAAATGAGGGGCAAGGGAGCTTATTTTGGACACTGTCTTCTGCTGCGGCCCTCATGGAAACCTCCAGCCAGAGATTATGATGAGTGTCTATATGGAAGAAGATGAGGGCAATCTGGGATTGTTTTGGTTTTAATTGTGGTAATTTGTGTGGCGGTTAGAACAGATGACTGGGTTCACATGGCCTGAACTCTGGTGTGATTCCCCTTAGACACTGAGTTCTGGTTCTGACCTCAGAGAAGTATTGCCATGAATTGTGTTGGGATTTTAGCCTGAGAGTCGCCCTTGGAAACTGAGATATAGGCCCAGGTTTTCTTTCCACAGAGCACTGTGAAAATATGCCAGGATATCACAAGATATTATTCTGAAACACTTGGCAGCCATAGTTGAGATCAAAACACTCATGGACCTCAATTGTAGACCTCAATGGCCCTGGCTTCATGGTACTTTTTGGACACACCTTGGGAAGACTTGCCTGTGAGATTTTTCCAGTGTTTTCTTTCAAATGAGCATTCTCACCATTTAATGGTTCCTGAATGAATTGAAACCGACAGTGACTCCAACTTCATTCTTTAAAAATGGCTAGATAAATACCATAAAATTTTTGAAATTCCCATCACCAGGTGGCATGCAGAACCTTTGGATGTCTTATTGCTTATCATGAGTGTACCAGACAGTGCCTTGATTGATTGGGTTTCATGAAATTGGTGTAGAACAGAGATGCCAGTAAGATGGAACCTGCTGAGTAGAGGGCCTAGAGCAGTGGTCGGCAGGTGTGTGATAAAACATCTGTGGTGGGGCCATGTAGATCTGCCATTGGATTCCAAATATCTTGAGATGGACATGGTACAGCCAGGAGACCATTATAAGTAAAGGCATCTTGTAATATGGACAGGTTTCAGGGTAATTTAGAGATTCAGGTTGCTATGGTCAAAGAGGCAAGCTATGTGGTATATAAGCCGGTTTGGTGCATGCTCATGCATACCCTGACACACCACACGTGACAGAACTCCCTCCAGCAGTGTGTCCCAGTTGAACTCCTTGTATTTTGTGAAGAAAATTTTAAAATCCCAGTACAGCAGCAAGAAACACCAGGAAAAGTGGAGGATGACGAAATGTCTTCACAGTCCACATGGGGAGACAGTTAGCCCCCAGTGGTCACAGTTTACCTACAAAGAGTGAATTCAGCACTGCTGCCTCATGTTCATTGGAAAATCAGAAACCATGTCCTACAGGTCAAATACATGCAGACCAGCTTCGATGGTCTCACTACAAAGGACTATAAA
Organism: Callospermophilus lateralis; assembly: GCF_048772815.1. Taxonomy (NCBI): domain Eukaryota; kingdom Metazoa; phylum Chordata; class Mammalia; order Rodentia; family Sciuridae; genus Callospermophilus; species Callospermophilus lateralis. The sequence goes on along the minus strand of NW_027514744.1, from coordinate 84,000 downwards.
GCTCCTGACAACACCATATATTTCAAGTGCCCAACACCAGAGGCAGTTTCTCAAGAAGTCTTTAGGCCAAAAGAGCTCCATGTTTGTGGAGAGTGTACCCTGTCCCTTACTTTTGGAAACTCCTCTACCACCTCCAGGGTTGTGAACTCCTGAGCATATTCCATTCCAGATATGTATTCACAGATTTTCTAACTCTTCTCCTCTAATTGGGTCTTACTAGGGGAGACAGTAATGTCAAGGCATTATTCTGGATTAGAGTGGGAAGATTTCTGTGTAGCACATATGTAAAAACACATTGGATTTATTTTCCAATTTTCCAATTGAAATACTGAATCCCTGACACTAAACCCTACCCTATTAGACTCTGGTTACTATTCCTAATAAGTTGGAGAAAAATTACCCAAACAGAATAGAAATACAAGCAGTTCAGAGGAGGCATGCTGTATAGTTTGACTTGCCTTTTCCATTATATAGGGTAGGAGTTATCAATCTAGTCAATTTTTTGTTGAAATACTTCTCATGTGTTTTTAAAGTTAACACATATGTGAATTCCTTTCTCCCTTTCTCTTTAGCCTATTCAGCACATGTATTTTTATATGCACATATAGAATCCAACCTGGTATCACACTTACATTCTTCTGAGGTGGCTGAATTGGCAGATATAAATTGTGAGAAGAGATCACTCTTCAAAATGGTGTTGGAACTGAAAATTCAAACTATGTGTTAAACAAAAGTATCCATAAATCCATATTCAGTAAAAAGAATATTTGAATATTTTTGGATCTGTGAATTATATTTCTTTCACTGTGAATTTCAATTGGCATATATTGCTACTTTTTAATGTCTGTGTGTGTGTACCCACTCTCCTGATTTTTCAAAATATAAAATATGTGTGTCTTATATACACTCCCTAAATTCATTCTTATTCATATATGTGGATTTATAATCAACTTTTCACAAGACTATTCTCAGAAATATTCATCCACCTGAAATGCATATTTTTTTCCTAGTATTGAAAACTAACTTCAGTGAATGGTGTACACAAATCCTAATATTTCTAAAGTAACTGACCCAGTTTAACAGCAATGCAAGTAGATTCCTATGGAACATGATGTGTATTTTGATGATCATTTTTATTCAACACTTTTACATTACAATTACTTTAGATTATGCACATCATAGGATATATATTTCATACACAAGTTCTCAAATTTATAGGCATTTCTTTCACTTTCAATCACTTCCTGCTTCAGAACTCATGTATTCCTCCATGTTTCTTGACTGGTCTTTTCATGAGATTTCTTTCTAAACACATTATTTTTATTTTTCATAATCAATTTTGAAGCAAAATTCACACACCCTTCATGATAAACCATATCCCTAATATTACCATTAGATGTATAACTGATTGGAATGAATGATTGTATATCAATATAAGATTTCTTATATATATTCAGATATCAATTCAATCCATTATTTAAAGTGGAACCAGTTATATTATTTATTCACAATATGGTCTATTCATGCATTATCTCTATATTCATAGACACAGTGTACACCTCTTTGTACCCCCAATACTAATTTATACATCTTCAAAATATTGCTCCCAGAAATCGTGGAACAATACTCATGTCAACTGATCTACATATACATTTTATCACAGAAATATTCTGGACAAAAAATGCAAAGTTCACACTTATGATTGTACCAAATCCTTATTGGAAAATGAACATGGATTAGTAATAACATCCAATCCAAGTTGCCTAATGCTCTCAAATATAAATCGTATTGGTGACTACATATTTGTTTCTTCCTAAGATTATATATTCAAACTCAACCCTGTTGATAATGTCTAATCCTATCACTCACTTTATTCTTTGCCTGATTTCCTAATTTCTCTATTGGTATCTGCTTTCATACATATTTTCCCCAGTTCATCATTTTGATTGAATCTTCACATGTGCTGACATTTACATTCGCTTTCTAACAGAAACCCTATTGCTAAAGAACTTTTGGTGCAAATCGTATACTCACTCTTCTTCCTAAACCTACTGACTATCTTCCTGGTGCTACCGACTATCCTTGTTAGAGTGGATGTTCGTTTCTACATTCAATCATCCAAGGTACAAGGTCCTATGCAATTTTATATCGATTTAACTGAGACATCTGTGCACAATGTAATTCAATGCTAAGTATCCCAATTGAGGGCCCAATGCCCTTCTGAGCTTCAAATATTAGTTATATTTCTGTTTTCATACATATATTTCAGCTCTATATTCTTATAAATATGGCAGGTTCCCAATACCATTATTCACCCAGCAGAATGATTCGTAACATAAATCGTACATATTTTTAACCCTAACCATACACTGTTGCCTCAATCTAACTTTACAGAAGAGCAGGGACAGAGTTTGACTGGAATGTAGGGGATCTTCCACCGGCTGCGAAGCTCAAAGTTCAATGCAGAAATGATCCCTGTAGAAGATGTAGGCATCTTTGAAGGAACTGAGAGAGCAAAAGTCATCTTCCATGGCAGAAAACCTAGTCAAGATGAAGGGTTGTGTCTGAATCAGCCTCTCTCTTCTTAATGTACATAAAATGGACCAAACCAGGCCTATGTGAAGAGCTGTTCCCAGGTGCCTATGGTTAATATACCATTCTAACTTGTGAAAGTGTCACAGCTAGTAGGGGAAGCTTCCATCTCATGGGACACTTGGAATCAACTGTTAGGACAAAGTGGTTGCTGATGCAATGACTTCATTCAGTTACTAACAGAAGTGACTTCGCCTCACTTCCTTCGTTATGGAACTCTTTGAACTTGGGAATCAGGAATCCAGGCACCCAGAGCCAGTCCCAGTCCTAGTCTCAGTGGTCTCACTTGTTTGGACTTACCAAGGACAGAGTCAGTCTTTCTTGGTACCTACTGATGTGAGGATGGCCAAATGACAGGATAGCTTTGAAGAGGGGTCTTTCCTGAGAAAGCAGGTATTGGCTCAATACAGGCTACTGACAACTTCACAGAGTTAACCAAGTAGACCAGATTTGAGACAGGACAGGCCATTTGGGGAAATATAGCATGGCCCACCAGTCAGAGGACACTCTGGATAGTCACAGACCTACTTGGGGGAAAGAGTTGACTTTGTGGGTGTGGGTGTGGTTTTGTGGTTTTGTCTCATGTTCTGAGAATAGGTAGGAAAGGCAGTTTCCTTGTTTTGGAGTGAACTGATTCTAGTAAGTCCTTTGACAATGCGAGTGTTTTTATGTCTGTTTATCCCACTGTGTTCGTGGTTGTAGACATTAGAAAAGAGAATGCATCAATGGATGTGTTCTGTCTAGTAAAAGACTTCCGAGTATTCATCCTGTCCAATTTATGAATGGACTGTGGCTTGCCTTATCGATGGGCAACACCTGCTATCTTCATAAGTCCCTTTTTTTCTCCTGAAATCTGGCCACTCTCCAGAATAGGCTCATGGTTTTGTGTCCAAGAAATGTACCACATCTAAGCTCTGTGTCATAGCCATGTACTGCATAGCTGAAGGGAATGGCGAGCATCTCAGAAAACTAAAATATCAGTGTGACCAGGAAAGTCTCAGTGGAGAATCCCTGCTTTGGGCCTTGTGCTTACATATTGTTCTGTTGCCCTGAATGCCACAAATTTGTTTACCTGAGGCCAAGCTTTTGGGAAGCCTGAAGAAAACAATTTTCTAATGGAAATCAAAGTGCATGACCAGTGGCTCTTTGCTTAATTGCTTTGGAAAGGGATGTGTCTGAATCAGCATCTAGGCCCTGTTTGAGACTTTGGCTTAGGTTCTCAGCACCTGATGGATCTAAAGAATGATCCCATGTGTGCATCCAAAACCAAAATGGCCAAAGAGCAGTCATTGTGGATGAGGTCTCTTGCCTTCCTCTGTAAGGTTCCTGACCTTCATCAAGTGCGAATAGGGATCCTTTGGGTCAAATGAGTTCTTCAAAACCTGCAGAGGCTAGCACATAAGTGCTTGGGTTTTCTCATGACTCCAATTCACATAAAAAATCTAAATCCCACAGTCAGTTGGCATCAAATTGGAGAAGTGGAACAGTATTAGTGGCAGGCATATTTGATTACTCCTGGTTCACAGGAAGGGTGTCCAGGCCACCCTGACTTTATGCAAATGAGGGGCAAGGGAGCTTATTTTGGACCCTGTCTTGGGCTGCGCTCATAATGGAAACCTCCATCCAGAGGATATGTTGAGTGTCTATATGGAAGAAGATGAGGGCCATGTGGAAGTGTTTTGGTTTAATTGTGGTCATTTGTGTGTAGGTTGGAAGAGATGACTGGGTCCACGTGGGCTTGAACTCTGGTGTGATTCCCCTTAGAGCCTGCATTCTGGAACTGACCTCAGAGAAGTATTGCCATGAATTGTGTTGGGATTTTAGTAGGCGACGCATGAGAGTCACCTTTGGAAACTGAGATGTAGGCCCAGGGTGGCTTTCCACAGAACACTGGGAATCTCAGCCAGGATATCACATTTTTTTTTATTCTGAAAGACTTGGCAGCCATAGTAGAGAGTCAAAACACACATGGACCTCACATTGTAGACCTCAAAGAGCTTGGCTTCATATGACGTTTTGGTGACTCTTTGGGAAGCCTTGCCTGCGATTCTCCAGAGCTTTCATGAAAATGAGCTTCCTCAACACTTCATGGGTCCTGAATGTATTGAAACCCACAGTGCCTCCAACTTCACCCTTGAAAAATGACTAGATAAATACCATGAAATTTTTGAAATTCCCATGACCAGGTGGCACTGAAGAACCTTTGGATGTCCTGTTGCTTATCATGATGTATATTTTGATGTTAATTTTTATTCAACACTGGTACTTTACTATTTCTTCAATTTATGCACATCATAGGGTATATATTTCACCCACAATTTAGCAAATTTATAGCCATGTGTTTCACTTTCTATCACTTCCTGCTTCAGAACACATGTATTCCTCCATATTTCTTGACTTGTCTTTTCATTCGACTTCTTTCCAAATAATTATTTTCCATTTCCATAATCACTTTTGAAGCCAAAATCACACATTCTTCATGATAAACCATAACCCTAATTTTACCATTAGATGAATAACTCATTGAAATGAATGTATGTATATCAACATAAGATTTTCTGTATTTTTTCAGATATCAATTCAATCCATTATTTAAAGTTAGAACTAGTTATATTTTTTATTTACAATATGGTCTATTCATGCATTATCTCTATATTCATAGTCACATTTTACACCTATTTGTACTCACAATTCTATTTTATAAATCTTCAAAATATTGCTCTCAGAAATGGTAGAAGAAATACTCCTGTCCCCTGATCTAAATATACATTTTATCACAGTAATATTCTGGACACAAAAAGCAAAGATCACACTTCTGATTGTACCAATGTTAAGGTAATTTGAGCGTCAGAGGAAGTGACCACCAAGAGACTGTCTCTTGCAACAGCAAAGGGTTTATTGGGGTCCAGCGTGCTGGGGCTCAGAGTTCACTTGAATAGAGCAGAGAGCCCTGAGAACAGCTTAAGCAGAGCTTATATACTTTCCATGGAGAAGGCAGGGAGGGAAGTTTATTGATGGGTCAGGTGAGTGGGTGGTTTGCGTGCAACTGGGTGAGGGATTACATTCTGCACTTTGGCATTTTGTGGACAGCACATTCTGGGAACAAGATTAGCAAACATTTCTCAAGATTTCAACAGTGTTTTTTTAAGCATACAGAACAACAGGAAATGACAAATACCTATTTTATTAACCTTTCATTCCCCACTTCTTCTGGTTACTTTTAATCGTAAAAGTGATCATTGGGTGGTGTCATATTTTATGTCTGCTTGTGGGGTGTATTGTTGTCTGATTACCAAAAGTTTAACTTGTCCAATTTGAACTTGGAGAAATGAAACTTCACAATGGAGCAAACAGGGTCCTACAGTTAGCAATAAATGAGGATTATTAATGGGCAGGCCAGGGCTGATAAAAGTGTAGTTAACCAGGGGGACTGTGTGAATGAAAACTCAAAACACCCTTTCTGGAACTCTCTCTCTCATTGACGCTTTTCAAGGCGTCTTCTTAATTTACTCATAGATTCTTTTACAACCAGTATGGTCGGTATAAAAACAACATTCTTCCCTCAATGCAGCACAAAGTCCCCATTTTCTCATGAAGAGGAGGTCCAACCCTCACCTGTTCTGTAAAACAACTTCAGAGAGAGAGGTTAAAGATTCCTGTAAAGCTGTGATGGAGGTTTTTAATATATTTAAGCTTTGGTCTACTGCTGCTTCTAATTGGGTCATTTGTTTTGTCCCATATACTAGGGCAGTGGTTCCTGTGCCCACCCCTGCAGCAAGTCCTATTCCTAATAGAATTTCTAAAGTGAGGGATACAGGTTCCTGGCAGAACCGGGTTGTATGCCCCCCTATTTGATTTTTAAATGATCCTGCGCATTGATAGAGCACTCTGGGAAACATCTGCATCATTACATAATTAATCACATCTGTTGACCATTTTATGAAAACATAAACAATGTTTAAGTATATAGAATTATACTGTTGTAGGTATGGACAAGGCAAGGCACCTAAGATAGAATGGAAGACAGGGAAACAGTCCTATTTAGTTGCAACCTGATTTAGAAGGCATTGCTTCTGTTGTAATCAATAATTCCCCTGAACCACAAGTTTAGGTAGTTTCAGAATTTTGTACCCAACCTGTAAAGTAAGGGGCTCAGAAGTTCACAGTCTGCAGAAGTTCACAAAAAGCAGTTTTTGTTTCTGTTTTTTTTTTTAACTCTGTTCTGGGCAAGTTACATTTTTAAGGACACCTGGGAGGGGGAGAGCTTTTTTCTTCTCTTTTTTTTCTCCCTGCCAGCTGTTACCATGGAGCCCAGTTGGTAACTTCTTTATCTTACAAATTTAGCAATTTCTGTGAAGCCCCAGCTCAAGCCAGGGGCCATGTTCACATATTTTGTGAAAAACTAGTAAGAGGGTGTCTAGCTTAGGAGTGCTGATTTTTCCAGCCAGTGGCCAAGTAAAACAGGCAACAAGAATAGAGGAAGTTTATCTACATTGAACTCATTTATAGGGACTCTTTTGCTGAAAGTATTAAAGTCAGCCATGGTGAAGACTTCTGGAGAAGGTCAGTTAAGACTTTTCTGGGGGCCTGGTATAGAGGGGGAAGACGGGGAAGGTGTGGGGTGAAAGCAGTTCCATGGATATGAGTATGAGGAAGGAGAGATGTAAAAGAATAATGGGAAAGGGTTTTGGGATTTTCCTAGCAACAGAAAGATAGTAGAACAGATAGTAGAACAGATAGAGCTGAGGGGAAGACGGGAGTGTGTATCCCAAAGAGCCTCTGAGGGACTTTAAATTATAAGTAACCTGTTTTCAGTGATGACAAAGCAACTTTAAAGACCATTTTCATTACATCTTGGATAAGGGTCTGAGGGTTCTCCTCAGCTGGTTTGAGCTTTGGGATTGCTGGTAAGAGACCTGGTGGGACCCGGTGCGGGCACTGACAGGAGAAGAGAAGAGTGAGTGGGTGGAGGGGTGACTCAGTACTTTCTACCTCAGCAAAGGGGGCAATGGTCTGAGAACCGGTGGAGGTTTGGGTTTTTGATCTAGTAATTGGAGGGGAGAAATCAGATTGCTGAGATGGGAGTGACAGCAGAGAGTCTGGAGCAGAAGCCTGAGGGTGAGGATCTATTGGTGAAGCATAGTTCAGGATTTGAGCGAAGGAAGGAAAGGGCCTCCACATAGGGAAATCTCCATTCACCCTTTTGAGCACTTGCAGAAGTTCAAAAGGTCACACAGAATTTGAGGATCTAGAGACACCTCTGGGGGGCATCGGTTTTGGTTGTCTAATTGGTAATATGGCCAATTCTGTGTACTGAATTTGATGAGGAATTTGGGTTCCACCAGGCACCCCCTGTATGCTCACATCCCCATGACTTACAGAAGAAGTCAGGTTTTCCCCCACACAGCCATGGCTATTTGTGGCTTTGATAGTCACTCGGACAAACATTGTAATCTAGGCTAACCAACCTACATCTGGCTCGCATGTCCCTACATATATAACGTTTGTTTCCATTATCTATGGTACAGAAGGAATTTAATGGAATTTTAGTGGGATCCTCTTCATCAGGGATATTCTAATAGGAAAGACCTATAGCCAGCTGACAAATGTCTGGATGGAGAGATGGCCACCAGTTCCCTAAGGGGGCTGTATGCGAGATAGTCCATCCTTCATATCCAGTAAGATTTGTGATCAGCCATCACTGCAGAATGGGCTGATGAGGGTTAGGACTACTGGTGGCCAAAGGGAGAGTCTATAGCCTTATCCACATGGCAAATACGCAATTTGAAAGGATTACACTCTTTTTCAGTTTCCAGCCAGAGTCTGGACTGGGCTCAGGCTTTAGATGAGAAGCAAGGATCCAGGAAGTGATTCCGTCTACTTTTACCACAGTAGGTGTTATAAGTAGCACCTGCTATTGTCTTTTCCAGCGGGGTTCCAGGGATGACTCCTGATGTCGTCTTATGTAGATGAAGTCTCTTACTTGATATCGATGTGGAGTCCCCTCGTCCCAAGTTTGGTAGGGTGTGGCCAGCTGTTTCCACAGGTATCTCTGAGTTCTTTCAAGAGTTTTAAGTCTTTAAAGCAAGGGAGTGTTGAGGGGATTGTTAGGTCTTAGGGTTGAGGTTAGGGCCCTTACTGGAGGAGGGGCCCCATAGAGAATTTCATAGGGGGTGATTTCACACAAAGAAACAGAAGGAGTATTTCTTGCATAAAACAGTGCATAAGGCAGGAGCATAGTCTAATCTTTTATGCTGGTCTCTAAGCTTTATTTCTTTAAGGTCTCTTTAATGGTTCTATTTATTTTTTTTTTTACCTGTCCTGAGTTCTGGGGTCTATAAGCACAATGTAACTTCCAATTAATCCCCAGGGTCCTGGCTAACCCCTGACTTACCTGGGTCATGAACTCTGGTCCATCATCAGACCCTATTACCTTAGGCAGGCCATATCTTGGAAAAATATCTTTCAGGATATTCTTGACCACCATTTGCGCTTCTGATTTTTATTTTATGGGGAAGGCTTCAATCCATCCTGAAAATGTATCTACAAAGACTAGGAGATATTTAAGTCCATACCTTGCTGGCTTAATTTCAGTAAAGTCCACTTCCCAGGATTGTCCTGGTCTGGTTCCTCATAGGTGCTTTCCTGCAGGAAGCTTGGAAGGGTAAGCATTAACCAATTGACAGACCCTACAGGCTTTTGTTACCCGTTCAGATATTTCATTTCACTGTGAATCGGTTAGTCAAAAACTCTGTTCTTGATCCTTCAGGAATGCCTGCAGTTTCTTTGAACCAAGGTGAAAGAGTTGATGTACATTTTAACGTAGTGTAGGGCTTTCTGTAATTGTAAGGACAGATTCAGTCTTTCTTGGTACCTACTGATGTGAGGATGACCAAATGTCAGGAAGGTCTGAAGAGTGGCCTTTCCTGAGAAAGCAGGTAGTGGTTCACTGCTGGCTCCAGACAGCTTCACATAGTCGGCCACGGAGACCAGATCTAAGAAAGGACAGCCCATTATTGGGGAATATATTATGGCCCACCAGTCAAAGAACACTCCGTATTGTCACAGACCTACTTGGGGGTCTGTGTGGGTGGGAGTGTGGGTGTGGGTTTGTGGTTTTGTCTCATTTTCTGAGAATAGGTAGGAAAGTCGTTTTGTTTGGTTTGGCGTGAATTGTTTCTAGTAAGTTGTTTCACAAGGCGAGTGTTTCTGGGTCTGTGCATCCCACTGTGTCCGTGGTTGTAGACATTAGAAAATATAATGCATCAATACATGTGTCCTGTCTAGGAGAAATCTTCCCAGCATTCATCCTGACCAATTTATGAATGGTCTGTGGCTTGCCTTATGTATGGGCAACACCTACTATCTTCCTAAGTTCCTGTTTTCTTTCTGAATTCTGGCCACTCTCCAGAATAGGCTCATGGTTTTGTGTCCAAGATATGTACCACCTCCAAGCCCTGTGACATGGCCATGTACTGGATAGCTGAAGGGAATGGTGAGCATCTCAGAAAACTCAGATATCGGTGTGACCAGGAAAGGCCCAGTGGAAAAACCCTTTTTTGGGCCTTTTGCTTACATATTCTTCTGTTGCCCTGAATGTCAGGAGGTCTTTGCCTCAGGCCACCCCTTTGTGAATCCTGAAGAAAACAGTTTTCAAATAGAAACATATGGGCATCACCTGTGGCTCTTTGCTTAATTGCTTTCGAAAGGGATGTGTCTGAATCAGCCTCTTGGCCCTGTGTGAGGCTGTGGCTTAGATTCTCAGCACCTGATGGATCTAAACAAAAATCCCATGTGTGCATCCAAAAACAAAGTAACTAAACGAGCAATCATTGTGGATGAAGTCTCTCACCTTCCTCTGTAAGGTTCCTGACCTCCATCATTGAGAATATGGATCCTTTGGGTCAAATGAGTTCTTCAAAGTCCTGCAGAGTCTAGCCCATAGGTGCTTGGGTTTTCTCATGACTCCAATTAACATTAGGAATCTTAACCCCACAGTCAGTATACCTCAAAAAGGAGAACCAGAGCAGTATTAACGGCAGGCCTCTTTTATCACTCCTGGTTCACAGGAAGGCCACACTGACTGTAGGCAAATGGTGTCAAGGGAGCTTATTTAGGACACTGTCTTTGGCTGCGCCCCTCATGGAAACCTACAGCCTGTAGTTATGATGAGTGTCTATGTGGAAGAAGATGAGGGCCTTGTGGGAGTGTTTTAGTTTTAATTGTGGTCATTTGTGTGGCCTTTGGATGAGATGACTGGGACCACCTTGGCTTGAACACTGCTGTGATTACCCTAGAGACTGAGTTCTGAAACTGACCTCAAAAATGTATTGCTGTGTATAGTGTTCGGATTTTAGGAGGCCACGAATGAGAGTCATCATTGAAAACAGATCTAGGCTCAGGGTGGCTTTCCACAGAGCACTGTGAATCTCAGGAAAGATATCACATCATTTTATTTTTAAAGACTTGGCAGGCATATTTGCAAGTCAATACACACATGGACCTCACATTGTAGACATCAATGGGCCTGGCTTCATGTGACCTTTTGGCCAGTGTTTGGGAAGCCTTGCCTGTTAAAGTTCTCCAGAGCTTTCATTGAATTGAGCATCCTCTCAATTTAATGGTTCATGAATGAATTGAAACCCACAGTGCCTCCAACGTCATCCTTGAAATATGGCTAGATAAATACCATTAAATTTTTGAAATTCCCATGACCAGGTGGCACTGGAGAAACTCTGGATGTCCTTTTGATGATCATGAGTGTACCAGACTGTGCCTTGTTTGACTGGGGTTAATGAAAATGGTGTAGAACAGAGATGTCAGTAATTTGGAGACTGATGAGTAGTCGGCCTAGAGCAGTGGTGGGCAGGTGTGTGTTAAAACATCTGTGGTGGGGTCATGTGGATATGCCATTGGCTTCCAAATGGCTTGTGACTGACATGGTGCAGCCAGCAGACCTTCCTATATAAAGGCATCTTGTTAAATGGTGAGTTTTCAGGGCAATTTTCACAATCAGGTTGGTATGGTCAAGGGGGCAAGCTATGTTGGATAGAAGTCTCGTTGGTGCATTCTCCTGCAGACCCTTACACACCACACATGACAGAACTCCCTCCAGCACTGTGTCCCTTTGAACTCCTCGTATTTCATAAAGCAAATACCAAACTCCCTGTGCAGCTGCAAGAAACACCACGAAAAGTGGAGGATGATTAAATGGCTTCACAGTCCACAGTGGGAGACACTTAGCCCCCAGTGGCAACAGTTTACCTACAAAGAGAGAATCCAATACTGCTGCCTCATGTCCTTTGGAAAATAAGAAACCATGTCCTCCAGGTCACATAGATACAGACCCAGCTTTCATGGTCTCACTACAAAGGAAGCTAAAGCTCCTGACAACAACATATATTTCAACTGCCCAACCTCAGAGGCAGTTTCTCAAGAAGTCTTTAGGCCGGCAGAGCTCCATGTTTTTGGAGTTTTTACCCTTTCTTTTACTTTTGGATACTCCTCTACCACCTCCAAGGTTGTGAACTCCTGTGCATTTTGCATTCCAGATGTGTATTCACAGATTTTCTAACTCCTCTCCTCTAATTGTGTCTTACTTGGTGTGAAGGTAATGTCAAGGCATTGTTCTGAATGAGAGTGGAAAGATTTTGGGGTAGCACAGATTTGCATACACATTGGATGCTTTTTCCAATTTTCCATTCGAAATAGTGAATTCCTATCTTTCAGGGGTAGAAGGAATTCTCCTTCAAAGAATAGCCTGACACTTACAAGAAACAGCCCTCAGGGAGACATCCTGTCTTGGAGACATCCTGTAGCCATCGGTGTCCCTGAGACATCCTGTGGCCATCTGTCTTCCTAAAACATCCTGAGGTTATCTCACCTTGTGAAGACATCCAGGAACTGCCAATATGAGAGCTTTTCCATCTCCAGCATATAAATTCACTGTGTGAACAATAAAAGTTTGCAGCTTGATCAGAACTCCTTTCTTGCTGTCATCTCTCGTGTCTCTTGTCCCTTCATTCCTCCCATTCTAGGTTCGCTGCCCACCTTGATGTGTCCTGACGGCCGGGACATCTGGCGCCCACTGACTGGGGATCGAGCCTTTGACTAATTGGGAACCCTGTCCTCCTGGAAGACTTGGTCACACGGAGCTCGCGATTGCTTCAGGAGACACCACCGAGAGACAGATCCAGGAGGAGAGTGGGGATTACGCACGAGGAGTGATCCACCATGGGACAAGCAGTTTCGTCACATGATTTTTTTTTTTTTGTCAGGCCTCAAGTTGTCCTTCAAGACATGGGTGGCATGTGTTAAGAAAAAGGACTTAAAATTTTTCTTTTCTTACATAGGAGAATTGTGTCCATGGTTTCCCCTTGAAGGGACCATTGATGGTAAAAGATGGCTTAGAGTAGGAGACTGTTTAAAAGATTATTATGATTCCTTTGGCCCAGAAAAAGTGCCTGATCCCACCTTTTCTTACTGGAACTTAATTAATGAAATTCTTAAAAGTTCACCCTTTGACAATGGTACCTTAAAACTTGTCAGGATTGGTGAAGAGACTGTACAAAAGACCTTTCGTTCCCCATCAGCATGCCCATTAGTTAGTATAGACATAGACCATTCTCAGGCTCCCCAGGATCCTGGGAACCTTCCTGGTCCCACTCAAAATACCACCCTAATGAATAAAGCTCCAATGGTTACCAATCGCCTTTATCCAATTTTAAATCCTGGAGACACATTGAACCCCTGGGGAGAAGGCTACCTTGGAGAATTAAGCAGCTGGCTACCATTCAGAAGACCCGCCACCTATCAGGACCCTGCCACAGCCTATAGGACTTACATATCTAACTCCCTCCGATATCCCACCTGCCTTTTGTGCTCTGGACTTTCAGTGGCCTAATGCCCCCCCCAAAAAAAAATTTTCCCCCCTTCCCTTGCCTAACCTGGCTCCCTTGGGAGAGTCTCTCCAACATAGATGGGAACAGATCCAACTTTTAAAAGAATTAATATCCCTTGACTCTGAGCTCTGTTCATTAGTCTTAGGCACGGAGTCAATGCAAGCTGGCCCACAGCGGTCTAATACAAAGGCTAAGCCACTCCATTGGCCTGTTCTCGCCTTCCCAGTCACCCACAGTCAGATAGATAAGCCTGCCCAGGCTGAGGTCAAAGACTTAGATGAGGATCATGAGGAGGAAGCGGGGGAAATGGATCAAAAAGATCAGGACTCAGAGGATGAGGAGTTCACCCCTAAGAAGGAAGGAACACAAAGTGTCTACAAAAAATTAAGCCTGCGTTTCCTTGAAAAACTTAAAAAGGCTTGTGCTCACTATGGCCCCACTGCGCCCTACACGTTGGCTTTATTAGAAAGCCACAGCACACAATGGCTTATTCCCAATGATTGGAAATTTATAGACCAAGCTACCCTCAGTGACGGAGACTTCCTGTTGCGGAATGCAGATTTCAAAGAGCACTGTCAGAAAACTGCTCAAAAAAATTAACTAAGCCCTTCTCTAAATCCTGGACTTATGTTAAGCTAGTGGGCAATGTGCCTTTTGACACTAAAACTAAACAGGCACGCTTCCCTGGTGAACTTTTGGGGCAGATTCAGATGGCTGGCTTACATGCTTGGAGACGCCTCCCTCAAAAGGCCTCGGCTACCACTTCCCTAGCAAAAATTTCGACAAGGGTCCAACGAGCCTTATAGCGACTTTGTTCCCCGGCTTAACCTAGCTGCGGAATGCTTGCTTGGACCAAGCGAAAGCAAAATCACCTTTGTAAAACATCTTGCCTTTGAAAACACCAACCCGGTATGTCAGGATGTTCTTCAACCACATAAGGATAAAGGGAAACTTTCTGACTTTATTAAACTCTGTGCAGGGGTGGGTGCAGCCCTTGCCATGTGTGTCACCCTAGGTGCCGCCTTTAACAAGGCCTTTACAATCCTGGCTCACGTACTTGCTTTACTTGTAAACAACCTGGCCATTTTGCACATGAGTGTCCACAGGAAAACAAAGCCTAGGAATAGCATCTCCTAAAACTGGGGCTAAACCGCCTGCAGCTACCCTTTGCCCTAGATATGGTAAAGGTCATCACTGGGCCAGTGAGTGTAGATCTAAGACAAATGCCCTCGGCAGCCTATTTCTTCCTGCTTCTCGGGAAACTCCCTGTGGGGCCAAGCCCTGGCCACGACCTCCCATGGGACAAGCCCGGGGGCAATAAGGTTTGTTCCCTCCCATACTCCCAACCTACCTCAAAATCCTTCTCCATAATTGCCTCCATCCAACTAGCCACCCCAGGCAGCGCAGGATTGGAACTTTTTGCCGCCACCAATACAATATTAGACTCAATGCAAGGGCCCCAGATAATACCCACTGGAATTATGGGTGCCCCTCCATCTCATACATGTGCCCTAATTCTTGGAAGAGCCTCTACTACCTTACAAGGTGTTCAGTTCTTCCCTGGCATTAATGACAATGATTTCACTGGAGAAATAAAAATATTGGCCACACCTATTAATGGAGTTGTGGCCATCCCAGCAGGAACAAGACTTGCACAATTAATACTCTTTCCCTTGGATTCAGGAGGCACTTTCACCGCCCAAAACTACTGCGGAGGACTGCCTCCTTGGGCTCCACTGAAGTATATTGGGTTCAGCCCATTTCTCACAATAGACCCACCCTTACCTTACTTATTGAAGGAAAGGAATTCAAAGGAAATCTAGATACTGGAGCTGATGCCACAATTATTTCTCAAAAATACTCGCCATCAGGTTGGCCCCTCACCCCATCTTTGACAGACCTTAAAGGGATAGGACAGTCAAAAAATCCTCTGGTCAGCTCTAGGGCTCTTAGATGGACTGATAAAGAGGGTAATAAGGGAAATGTCACTCAATTCGTTGTTCCTGACCTCCCTGTTAACCTATGGGGCCAAGATATTTTGAGTCAAATGGAAGTTATTCTTGCCAGTCCCAATTCCATGGTGACTCATCAAAATTCGTATGAATTTTGTCCCTGGTACAGGCCTTGTGAGACTGAGACAAGGACTGGTTGAGCCTATACAACCCATTCAAAAAACAAATACATATGGACTTGGGTATTCGGATTTTTAGTGTCAGTCCCTGACCCTCCTGTTCCCCATGCAGATAAAATTATTTGGGAGACTCAGACTCTTGGTGGGTGGATCAGTGGCCCCTTACCCAAGAAAATTTGGAGGCTGCCTCCATGTTAGTACAGGAACAGCTTGCAGCCAGCCATGTAGAGCCCTCAACCTCACCATGAAATATTCCTATATTTGCAATCAAGAAAAAATCAGGCAAGTGGTGCCTTTTACAATATTTGTGTGCCATTAACAAAGTTATGTGCCTGATGGGAGTACTACAGCCAGGCATTCCCACAAAAGTGGCTATTCCCAAAAACTATTGAAAAATGGTTATTGACTTAAAAGATTGCATTTTTACCATTCCTTTACATCCTGAGGATAGACCCTATTTTGCCTTTAGTCTCCCTTGCATTAATTTTCAGGGCCCTATGCAGAGATTTCAATGGAAGTTTCTTCCCCAAGGTATGGCCAACAGCCCTAGTCTTTGCCAAAAATACGTTGCTCAAGCAGTAGACCCTGTGAGAGAGCAATGGCCACAAATTTATATTTTACATTATATAGATGATTTGTTAATTGCTGCACCTAATACCCATGACCTTAATAATTGTTACTTGGACCTTTACAAAACCCTCCCTACCTTCGGACTACAGATAGCTCCTGATAAGGTTCAAACACAGGAGCCTTATACCTATTTGGGCCTTAAACTTCAAGATAATCAGATCCAAATTCCTAAAATACAACTACGTGTAGACCATCATCACACCCTTAATGATTTTCAAAAATTACTGGGGGATATTCAATGGCTAAGAAAATATTTATGATTACCCACTTGTGTACTTTTGCCTTTTATTGATAGTTTGAGAGGTGATTCCCACCGCTCCTCCCCTCAAAAGCTTACTCCCAAGGCATGAAAGGCATTAAACCAGTCACAGAAGCCATTGCCCAACAGTTTGTTACACAAATTTCTTGTAATCTTCCTCTGGTTCTGGTTCTTTTACACACTCCTCATACACCGACAGGAATATTTTGGCAGTGAGATCCACATTTTAAAAATAAAGGCTGCCCCTTGCTTTGGGTCCATTTACCCACCACATCCTACAAGATTGTTACTGTTTATCTTGCTCAGGTATCTTCTATTATTATTAAAGGTCATTTGCTTTCTCGACAACATTTTGGCAAAGACCCTGATAATATTTTAATTCCATATACTAAGGACCAAACCCAGTTTTTACTACAAACAGGGAATTAATGGGGTATTGCCCTATCAGGCTTTTGGGGAACAATTTATAACCACCTCCCCAATGACCCCCTTTTACATTTTGTTCAGTTACATCCATTTATTTTTCCCAAAATTACTCAATAGGCTCCCATTCCTCAAGCCTTTACTGTCTTTACAGATGGTTCCAGTAATGGCCATGCAGTCTTTGTTGTCAATAACCAGCCTACCACATTTGATACTGTCTATCAGTCAGCACAGTTTGTGGAATTGTTTGCCATAATAAAAGTTTTTATAAATTTTTTTTGATAATCCTGTTAATATTTATGCAGACAGTGCCTACATTGCTCATTCTGTGCTCCTGCTGGAGATTTCATCCACCATGAAGGCTTCTGCCAATGTGGCCTTTCTGTTTCACCAGCTTCAGCAGCTAATTCAGGCCAGACAACACCCATTTTTCATAGGACACATCAGGGCACACTCTGATCTTCCCGGCCCTCTAACACAAGGTAATTCCCAAGCTGATGCAGAAACTCGTACCATCTTTGTAATTTCTGTTGCCTCCATTCAAAAGGCCACGGAATTACACAATCTTCACCATCTAAATTCCCAGAGCCTTCGATTACTTTGTAAAATTACCAGGCAACAGGCACAATAGATAGTAAAAACATGCCCTGGTTGCACTGTCTCCCTCCCCATTCAACACTTCGGAATTAACCCCCAATGATTACTGCCCAATTAGTTTTGGCAAATGCATGTTACTCATTTTCCTGAATGTCGAAAAACCAAATATATACATGTTTCTATAGATACCTTCAGCGGCTTTATTTTTGCATCACCACATTCTGGAGAGGCTACCAAAGATGTCCTTTCTCATCTTGTTTCAGCCTTTTCCGTAATGGGTAAACCAATACATATTAAAACTGATAAATGTTCTGCATATTCCAGTGCCAAGTTTAAACAGTTTTGTGTTACCTTGCAAATTTGTCATACTACTGGAATTCCATACAAACCTCAGGGCCAAGGCATTGTGGAACGTGCCGACCTTACCTTAAAAACTTGGCTAACCCACTTTAAGGCTTCCGCATTTGTATTTACCACTCCCAGGCATTGCCTTAACCTTGCATTATTTGCCCTTATTTTTCTTACCCTAGACAGTGAATCCCATTCGGCCGCAGACAGACACTGGCATCCCTCGTCCAATTCTGTTCGCCCACCTGTTATATGGCGCAATCCCCTTACAAATCAATGGAAAAGCACACTTCCTTTCTTCATCTGGGGATGAGGCTTAGGTTGTGTTTGGAAACAAGAGCAAGCAGCCCCAAGATGACTACCAGAACTCCTGGTTAAACCGGTTAATGACTTACCTCAACACAGGGATGGAGGCCATCCCCTTGAGGACAAATTTTCCTCTTTTTCAGATGCAGCCAACAATCTGTGTGAGGATCCTGCTTAAGGCAGTTCTGCTGACCAGGTTTGTACATGGAGGCCTTGGCCCTCCACCTTCCAACATCATGGAGTACCTTTTTGCCTCCCACTGTGATGCAAGTTAGGATCTTGGACTCAGGCTCCCACTAGTTGTACCCAGACTGCTGACTGCGTGACTAAAGTGGCTTACCTCCATGCCGAGGTTGACCATAAACTCGGAGGAGTTCATCAGCCTAAATGGGTATGTGTTAAGAAGCCAAAGATTATTCCCCCTAGTACAAGAAAGCTCTCCAAAATTGTTCTGCAACCTGTATGCATACCAAGGCGATGCATGACTCTTGTTATGTGTCACCCTCAATTTGTGTTAACAAGCAAGGAGAACAATTTTTTGAAGCCTCCTTAACTAAAGCTCATGCAGCAGGGGAGACCACTATTCATTATACAACCGTTCTCTTTGACCGGGGAGGACAAGGCAAACACACCAATCTACAGGCAGCTGGGTGCCAAGGCACTTTCGGTAAACCATCCTGCTGGCCCATTAAGGCCCCTAGAGCGTTCTCTCATGGTGAAGTCAGACTGATGCTGTCAAGCATCCTTAGATAATCAAACTTCTGAAACCCCAAATCCCTGAGATCACATATCATCCCTTAATGTAGCCTAAATCACAGCTCCAGGTTTAGATACCAATACATTAGAAATTTTGGAAACTACCTTCTCCTTGCTTAATAATTCCAACCCCACCCTTGCTGGTGATTGCTGGCTCTGCATGACAACAGTGGCAATCATGCCTATGGCAGTTCCTATTAATTATATCATAGACAATGATAATACATGCCAACCCGGATTTTCTTTTAAAGTACAGCCTATAGGTACTTTTACATTATGTCTTTTAGGCGCAATGAAGTATAATACCTATGATTTTGATGTTGGAGTTTCTTCCTTTGGAAATTGCTCAACAGTACAAAATTGTTCCTCACCCACCCCATCTCTTTGTCCCCCCAATGACAAAGTTTTTATGTGTGGAGGAAACTCGGCCTTCCCCAGGCTTCCAGCGAATTGGACCGATGGCTGTGTTCTTACTTTATTACTCCCTGATATAACTATTGTCCCATGAGACGAACCTCTACCCATTCCTAGCCTAGGCACCTTAGTCAAAAGACACAGGCGGGCAATACAGGTCTTACCACTCATTTCCAGGCTTGGAATAACAGCTGCTGTGGGCACAGGTATACTGGCTTAGGCACGGCTATACACTCTTACCATCGTCTGTCTCAACAACTTATAAATGATGTACAAACTCTATCAGGAACCATTAAAGATTTGCAGGACCAAATAGACTCCCTGGCAGAAGTGTTCCTTCAAAAAAGACAAGGCTTAGATTTGCTGACAGCTATCAAGGGAGGTATTTGATTGGCTTAAGGGGAATGATGCTGCTTTTATGACAATAATTCACGCATAGTATGCACTAAAATTAAGCAGCTTCAAGAAAATCAAGAAAAGAGACAAAGGGAACTATTTGAAAATTCCCTCTGGACGGGGCTTAGGATTTCTACCCTACCTTCTTCCCCTATTAGGCCATTTGTTGGGTTTACTTATAATGGTGTCCATTGGACCCTGCATTATTAACAGGCTGGTAAAATTTATTAAAGAACAGATTAATAGTTTGGCCTCTAAGCCCATTCAGATCCACTATCATCGTCTGGAGATGGAAGACCGCACTGCCAACATTTAAAAGGATGTTCTACCCTTCTCACAGGCTTATTTCTTAAGTTTACATCCCCACAGATCGCTCTTTCTTACATAAAACTCTAAGTAACAGCTCGGACCAACCATCTTCTGACATTTCCCTAAGGGTTTGTTTTCCCTGGGCCCCTCCACATGGGGGAGGACGTACCCATGGAGTGAGGATGTTAGGCCATAATAACGGAGGGTGCAGGAAGGACTGCAGGAGAATGGATCCACGGATCTCAAAATACAATACCTCTGAGTGACACGCTCTGGTGCATGGTGGTTGGCATGCTTCCCCCTGAAAGCCGTCTTCTCCAAAAACATGCCAAGGCCACCACGAAATCTCCTAGTAAACATGCTCGCTCGGATAAGGAAATATTCTAAGGCCTCCTAGAGAAACAGAGCCTCTATCACTCCCTAATACATTGGCCGGTAAGGTATCGTCAAATATTTTATATAAGAAAGGAAGAGACGTCAGGGGCTAGAAGGAAGTTCTCCTTCAAAGAATAGCCTGACAGTTACAAAAAATAGCCCCCTGGGAGACATCCTTCCTGGGAGACATCCCGCAGCCATCTATCTCCCTGAGACATTTTGCTGCCATCTGTCTTCCTGAAGTATCCTGAGGTTATCTCACCCTGTGAAGACATCCAGCAACTGCTGATAAGAGAGCTTTTCCATCCGCAGCATATAAATACACTGTGAGAACAATAAAAGTTTGCAGCATGATCAGAACTCCTATCTTGCTGTCATCTCTCATGTCTTTTGTCCCTTCATTCCTCCCCAACTAGGTTTGATGCCCAGGTTGGTGTGTCCTGCTGGCCGGGAAACCTGACACTAAACCATAACATACTAGACTATGACTACTAATCCTAATGTGATGGAGAAAAATAACCCAAACAGAATAGAAATACAAGAAGTTCAGAGGAGGCATGGTGTATATTTGGACTTGCCTTTTGCTTGATATAGTGTAGGTGTTATAAATCTAGTAAATTTTAATTGAAATAGTTTTCCGTGTTTTTAAAGTTAACAAATATGAAAATGCCTGTCTCCCTTTCTCTGTTGCCGATTCATCACATGTATTTTTATATGCACATATGGAATCCTACCTGGTATCACACGTATATTCTTGTGAGGTGAGCTGACTTGGCAGATACAAATTGTGAGAAGATATCCGTCCTTCTAAACGCTGTTGAAACTGAAAATTCAAACTATGGGTGAACCTCCTAGTTGAACAACAGTATACATAAATCCAAGTTCAGTAAAATAAATATTTTTGCATCTGTGCTTGATATATATTTCATGATGAATTTCAATTGGCATGTATACTTTCAATTGGCATATATACTTCTACTTTTAATTGTGTGTGTGTGTTTTTTTTGTATATATATATATATATATATATATATATATATATATATATATACACTCTCCAAATTTTTCAAAATATGAAATATTTGTGTCTTATATACACTACCTAAATTCATTCATGTTCAAATATGTGGATTTATATTCAACTTTTCACAAGATTATTCTCAGAAATATTCATCCACCTGAACTACATATTTGTTTCCTACTACTGAAAACTAACTTAAGTGAATGGTGCATACAATCCTAATATTTCTACAGTAACTGACCCAGTTTAACATCAATGCAGTGGATTCCTACGGTAGAGGATGTGTATTTTGAAGTTCATTTTATTCAACACTGGTAAATTACTATTTTATCAGTTTATGCACATCATAGGATATATATTTCATCCACAAGTTCACAGATTTATAGGCATTTGATTCACTTTCAATCATTTCCTGCTTGAGAACACATGTATTCCTCCTGGTTTCTTGACTGGTCTTTTCATGACACTTCTTTCCAAACACATTGTTTTCGATTTCTATAATCATTTTGAAGCAAAACTCACACACACTTCATGATATACCATAACCCTAATATTACGATTACATGTGTAACTGGTTGGAATGAATGATTGTATATCAATATAAGATTCCCTGTATATTTTCGGATATCAATTCAATCCATTATTAAAATTGGAACTACTTATATTATTTATTCACAGTATGGTCTATTCATGCATTGTCTCTATATTCATAGACACAGGTGCATCTATTTGTAACCCAAATACTAATTTATTCATCTTCAAAATGTAGCTCCCAGAAATGTTGGAAGAAATACTCATGTCACCTGATCTACATAAACATTTTATCACGGTACTATTCTGGACACAAAAAGAAAATGTCACACTTATGATTGTGCCAAAGCCTAAATGGAAGTAAGCATTCATTACTAAAAACATCCATGTCCAGGTTGCCTACTGCTCTCAAATGTCAATCCTATTGGTGACTACATGTTTGTTTCTTCGTAAGATTATATATTCAACCTCAACCATGTTGAAAATGTCTAACCCTATCACTCACAATATACTTTGCCTGATTTCCTAATGTCTCTATTGATATCTGCTTTACTACATATTTTCCCCAGTTCATCATTGTGTCTGATTCTTCATATGTGCTGACATTTACATTCACACTCTACCCGAAAAAATATTGTTAAAGAACTTTTGGTCCAACTCCTGTACTCACTCGTCTTTCTAAACCTATGGACTATCATCCCAATCCTACCGACTATCCCTTTTTGACTGGATGTTCTCTTCCGCATTCAATCATCCAAGGTTAAAGTTCCTCTGCCATTGTATATCGATTTATATGAGACATCTGTGCAGAATATAATTCAACGCTAAATATCCCACTCAAGGGCCTAATGCCTTAATGGGCTTCAAATCTTACCTAGATTTATGTTTTCAAACTTATATTTCACCTGTATATTCTTGTAAATATCGAAGGTTCCCAATATCATTATTCATTCAGCAGAATAATTCCTAACTCAAATCGAACATGATATTAACTCTAACCATACACTGTTCACTCAATCTAACTTTACAGAATAGCAGGGAGAGATTTGTTCTTACAATAGAGGAATGTAGGGGATCTTCCACCTGTTGAGAACCTCAAAGGTCCATGCAGAAATGATCCCTGGAGAAGATGTAGGCAGCTATGAAGGACCTGAGAGAGCAAAAGTTATCTTTCCAAAAAATCATTTTCCATGGAATACAACCTGGTCATGATGAAGGGTAGTGTCTGAATCAGCCTCTCTCTTTTTAATGTAGAGAAGATGGACCAAATCAGGCTTGTGTGGAAAGCTCTTCCCGGGTGCCTAAGGTTGATATACAATTCTAACTTGTGAAAGTGTCACAGGAAGTAAGGGCAGCCTCCACCTCATGGGAACCTTGGAAGAAACTGTTAGTACAAAGTGGTTGCCAAGGCAGTGACCTCATTCAGTTCTTGAAGTAAGTGACTTACCACTTTTCCTTGCTGATAGAATTCTCTGAACTTGGAATCCAGGAAGCCAGGCACCCAGAGCAAGGCACAGTCCCAGTCTCTGTGGTTTCATTTGTTTGGAATCACCAAGGACAGAGTCAGTCTTCTTGGTACCGACTGATGTGAGGATGGCCAAATGCCAGGAAAGATCTAAAAAAGGGGCCTTTCCTGACAAAGCAGGTACTGGCTCACTGCTGGCTACTGACAGCTTCACAGAGTTGGCCAAAGAGACCAGATCTGAGACAGTACAGACCATTACCGGGGAACATAGTATCACCCACCAGTCAGAGGACACCCTGGATACTCACAGAGCGACTTGGGGGAAGAGGTGCCTTTGTGAGTGTGTGTGTGTGGTTTTGTCTCTCTGTTCTGAAGAGGTTTGTTTGGTTTGGAGTGAACTGTTTCTAGTAAGTCATTTGAGAAGGTGAGTGTTTCTAAGTCTGTGTATACCACTGTGTCCGTGGTTGTAGACATCAGAAAAGAGAATGAATCAATGGATGTGTCCTCTCTAGTAGAAAGTTTAACAACATTCATGATGCCCAATTTATGAATGGAGTGCGGCTTGCCATATGGATGGGCAACACCTACTATCTTCCTAAGTCCCTGTTTTCTTCCTTAATTCTGACCACTCTTCAGAATAGTCTCTTGGTTTTGTGTCTAAGATATGTACCACCTCCAAGCTCTGTGACATGGCCATGAACTGGATACCTGAATGGAATGGCCAGCATCTCAGAAAACTCAGATATCAGTGTGACCAAGAAAGTCTCAGTAAAGATACCCTGCTTTGGGCCTTTTGCTTACCTATTTTTCTGTTTCCCTGAATAGCAGGATGTCTTTGCCTCTGGCCACCTTTTTGGGAAGCCTGAAGCAAACAGTTTTTAAATGGAAATGAATGGGCATCACCTGTGGCTCTTTGCTTAATTGCTTTAGAAAGGAATGTGTCTGAATCAGCCTCTTGGCCCGGTGTGAGGCTGTGGCTTAGATTCTCAGCACCTGATGGATCTAAAGAAAGATCCCATGTGTGCATCCACAACCAAAATGGTAAAAATATGAGCAGGGACACACTTGGTCTTACAATACAGGAATATAGGGGATCTTCCACCTGCTGAGAAACTCAAAGATCCATGCAGAAATGATTCCTGGAGAAGTTGTTAGCAGCTATGAAGGACCTGAGAGACCAAAAGTCATCCTCCATGGCAAACAACCTGGTCAGGATGAAGGGTTGTGTCTGAATCAGCCTCTCTCTTCTTAATGTAGAGAAGATGGACCAAACCAGGCCTGTGTGGAGATCTGTTCCCAGGTGCCTAAGGTTGATATACCATTCTAACTTGTGAAAGTGTCCCAAGAAGTAGGGGAATCCTCCATCTCATGGAACCCTTGGAAGCAATTGTTAGGACAAAGTGGTTTCCAAGGCAGTAACCTCATTAAATTACTGAATGAAGCGACCTACCTCTCTTCCTTGGTAATGAATGTCTCTGAACTTGACATCCAGTAAGCCGGCACCCAGAGTCAGTCCCAGTTTCTTTCCCATTGGGCTCAGTTGGAATAACCAAAGACAGAATAAGTCTTCCTTGGTACCTACTAATGTGAGATTTGCCAAATGCCAGGAGAGCTCTGAAAATGGGCCTTTCCTGAGAAAGCAGGTAGTGGTTCACCACTGGCTCCTGAAAATTTCACAGTGTTGGCCAAGGATACCAGATCTGAGAGAGGAAAGGCCATTTCAGGGAAACATAGAATGGCCCAGCAGTCAGAGGACACTCCGGATAGTCACAGACTACTTGAATGAAGGAGGTGCGTTTGTGGGTGTGTGTGTGTGATTTTGTGGTTTAGTCTCTTGTTCTGAGAATATGTAGGAAAGGCTGTTTTTTGGTTTGGAGTGGACTGTTTCTAGTAAGTCGTTCAACAAGGCGATTTTTTGCATGTATGTGTATCCCACTGTGTTCATGGTTGTAGAAATTAGAAAAGAGAATGCATCAATGGATGTGTCCTATCTAGTAGAAATCTTCCCAGTATTCATTATGCCCAATTTATGAGTGCACTGCCGCTTGCCTTATGGATGGGCAACACCTACTATCTTCCTAAGTTCCTGATTTCTCCCTGAATTCTGGTCACTCTCAAGAATAGGCTCATGATTTTGTGTCCAAGATATGTACCACCTCCAAGCTGAGTGACATAATCATGTACAGGATAACTGAAGGGAATGGCGAGCATCTCAGAAAACTCTGATATCAGTGTGTCCAGGAAAGTCTCAGTGGAGAAACCCTGCTTTGTGCCTTTTGCTTAGCTATTGTTCTGTTGCCCTGAATGTCAGGAAGGTCTTTGCCTCAGGCCACCACTTTGTGAATCCTGAAGAAAAATGTTTTTAAATGGAAATGAATGGGCATCACCTGTGGCTCTATGCTTAATTGCTTTAGAAAGGGATGTGTCTGAATCAGCCTCTTGGCCCTTTGTGAGGCAGTGGCTTAGATTCTCAGCACCTGATGGATCTAAAGAAAGATCCCATGTGTGCATCCAAAACCAAAATGTCAAAAAGATCAGTCATTGTGTAGGAAGTCTTTTGCCTTACTCTGATAGGTTCCTGACCTACATCAAGTGAGAATAGGGATCCTTTGGGTCAAATGAGTTCTTTAAAGCCCTGCAGAGGCTAGCCCATATGTGCTTTGGTTTTCTCATGACTCCAAATCACATAAAGAATCTATACCTGACAGTCAGTAGGACTCAAATTGGAGAAGCAAAGCAGTATTAATGCCAGGCTTATTTGATCACTCTTGGTTCACAGGAAGGGTGTCCAGGCCACCCTAATTTTAGGCAAATGACAGGCAAGGGAGCTTATTTTGGACACTCTCTTGGGCTGTGCCTCTCATGGAATTCTCCAGCCAGAGGTTATGATGAGTGTCTATATGGAAGAAGGTGAGGACCATGTGGGAATGTTTTGCTTTTAATTGTGTTCATTGGTGTGGCGGTTTGAAGATATGACTGGGTCCACCAGGGCTTGAACTTTGGTGAGATGCCCCTTAGAGACTCAGTTCTGGAACTGACCTCAGAGAAGTATTGCCCTGAATTTTGTTGGGATTTTAGGAGGCCACGCTTGAGAGTCGCCTTTGGAAACTGAGATCTAGGCCAAGGGTGGCTTTCCACTGAGCACTGCGAATCTCAGGCAGGATATCACATGATTTCATTCTGACAGATTTGGCAGCCATAGTAATGAATCAAATCACACATGGACCTCACATTGTAGACCTCAATGGGCTGGGCTTCATGTGACCTTTTGGCTACTCTTTGGGAAGCCTTACCTTTGAGGTTTCTCCAGAGCATTCATTGAAATGAGCTTCCTCAATATTTAATGATTCCTGAATGAATTGAAACACACAGTGCCTCCAACTTCATCCTTGAAAAGTGGCTAGATAAATACCCTGAAATTTTTGAAACTCCTATGACCAGGTGGCACTGGAGAACCTTTGGATCTCCTGTTGTTGATCATGAGTGTACCAGACAGTGCATTGATTGACTGGGTTTCATGAAAATAGTGAATAACAGAGATGCCAGTAAGATGGAGACTGCTGAGTAGTGGGCCCAGATCTTTGGTGTGCAGGTGTGTGATAAAATATCTATGGTGGGTCCATGTGGATCTCCAATTGACTTCCAAATTGCTTGTGGGTGACAAAATGCAGCCAGCAGAACCTTATATGTAAAGGCATCTTTTTATATGGAGAGGTTTCAAGGCAATGTTCAGAATCAGGTTGCTATGGTCAAGGAGAAAGCTATGTGGGATAGAAGCCTGGTTGGTGCATTCTCCTGCAGACCCTGACCCACGACACTTGACAGAACTCCCGCCATCACCGTGTCCCTGTTGAACTCCTTGTATTTCTTGATGCAAATTTTAAACTCCCAGTGCAGCAGCAAGAAACACCACGAAAATGGAGGATTATCAAATGGCTTCACAGTCCACACGGGGAGATACTTAGCCCCCAGTGGCCACAGTTTACCTACAAAGAGAGAATTAAGCACTGCTGCCTCATGTTCATTGGAAAATAAGAAACCATGCACTCAAGTCACATAGATGCTAAAGCTCCTGAGAACAACATATATTTCAAGTGCCCAACCTCAGAGGCAGTTTCTCAAGAAGTCTATAGGTCGGCAGAGCTCTATGTTTGTGGAGTTTTTACCTGTTAGACCAGGATGTAAGAAAAGAAGACTGACTCCAATTAAAATCAAATTAAAGCAAGCATATTATTTCCAGTGTCTGTGTTGCCTCTCCCTCCCAAAATGGCCGGAAGAAGACAACAACCCTAACTTACCTACAGCCCAGCTTTATAGCCCAGAAAGTTACACAAAAGGGGGTGTTACATATAACAGAACTCTGACAAGCCTCACACTAATTGTAGTTTACATTTTTTTTTTTGCTATCCCCAACATCAAAATTTATGAGGACCATTAGAGCCTCAGAGAGGGTAATTGTCTAGCCACGGAAGGCCAATATTTATGAGGTGTCACTAAAGTTTAAGAGAGGGCTGCTATCTGATCAGAGAGTCATTCATGGGTGAATTCAAGGCACGGGCAGGCATTTCAAGCAGGTTCAGAATTTGCAGTAATTTATAGTAAAGCCAAAATTATCTTTTCATGGCTTTGTTGCAAGATGGCTCCCAATTTTAATAAAAGATAAGGTTGAGTCTATCATCCCCCCGTTTTCTTATGTATCCCTTTCAAATTTTTGATAGGGTAGGGGTAGAGCACTGGGGAAATTATAATCTCTCAGGTAACAGTCTCCAAATTATTAGAACTCACCGAAAACCGGTCTCCCTAATATTACCTGACTTAATTAATTACTTATATTGATAGTCTATTTATTTTGGCTCCATTGTTGTAAATATAGAGCCTTCACTCATTTTGGCTCCTTCTGAGCTGAGAGAGGGTGACGTGAGGGGGCATGGTGTGAGGGACATGAGTTGCCTTTTAGAAGTGAGTATGTTTTGAAGTCTGGTTTTGGAAGAAAAGGTTATAAAGTCATCTGGGGATGGGTTCTTCTATGAAAGAAACAAAAATCATGAGTACTGAAAAAATGTTGCAACAGCTGGAACATGTCACTGTATGAATTTCCCTCACCAGTCTTTAATATACCCAATTATCAGGACTGTCAACTTAGTATTTAACTTTTAGTGTTACAGTTGTCCCTCCCCATAAGATACAGTTTAATAATTGAATGTCATCTGATCTTGCAAAATCCTTTTATTAGTATGACCTCTGTGTCTAATAGAGAAACCTTTAATTCTGTTACTCAGGGCTGGATAATCGTACTAGCAAACACCAAGCCTACTTGTGAAGGTTAGAAATATCGGTAGACCTTAAACTAAAAATTTCTGCCTCTGGCAGCTCCTCTTGATAGTCTCTTTTTACAGTTATTAGGCATTCCTGTCTGAGAATCCTTCTTTGTAGCCTTCAGTCTTCCTTATTTTGGGAGGCTAACATAAAGTGTATACCTTAGAATATTATTATTATTATTATTATTTAAAATGCCGAGGAATGGCTGTATTTTGCTTTCAACTGTCTTTGCTAAGTGTTTAAGATGAAGCAGTCAAACTGACTTTTGGTTCTATCTATTGTTAACAGTCAGCTGAGCTTTTATGGGAGTAAATCCTGGGGAAACTTGAGAGCAGCTTCTCAGTTCCGCTAGTGCCATTTGTGCTAGGTGGGTCCAGGTCATGCTTGACCATGTGGCTTCCCTCGGAAGCATCAGGGATGTCTCCCTTCTCTGATGACTCTCCTCTTTGTAGCAAATGCACTGATTGGCTTTCTGTTCTACAGTGGTCTCCTTAATCTCCCTGATCAGAAGGTTTTGTGGCCCAGAGTTGCAAAGCTCATAGAGAAGTCCCTCTGTTCCCTGGATTCAGACTGACTCAGAGGGCAAAAGCCAAATATTGGTTTTCTTGGCCCTTTTATTTAAATTTAATTTTAAATCCTAATATTAAACATCAAGCAAATAAATTTAAACAGCTTTATATTAAGAGTACAGGGCTTTAATGTCTATAACTTTTTAATTATTTATCTTATTATTAATTGAAATCTTATTATTCTGTCTGTCTTTTAGGTGATGACTTATTATCTTAAATTAATTCATGTTGTGTTCTTAAAGGAACACTTCTGTAAAACAATAACAGGGAATCTTTAGATCACTTATAAGGAAATTAAAAAATAAAATTTTCTAACAAGACTAAAAATACTTAGTTCATGTAATAGCTAACCTGAATTTTTTGGCTGAGTTATACATTATATCCTCTGTTTGAGATCCTAGTAATCTTGAAAGAGAAGAAAGAGAAAACTTTTGAACAAAACTTTAAATGAAATAAAATGTGACCTACTACTTTCATAGTCATTCTCACATGTAGTAAGATGGGACACAGAGCCTTATCTCAGGTAAGGCCGGGCTCTTTATAAATCTTAAGTGTTTTAGTTCTAAAACTGATCTTTGTTTTTTAAATAACATTTTACAAAGTTTACATAAATTGTTTGAGGTCACATGAACATTAGCTGATGGCATATGATATCACATTTAAAACATGAATTAAAGAACAGCTGAAAGTTTTTAACCTTTATATAGATTAGGGTCTCATTAACTTAAAAATACATTTAAATTGTTCCACTATGTAAAAAGTAACATAAAACATTACAAATCTTATTGATAACAGGTTAAAAAATCCCCAATATATATTTTATTTACCATACAACTTCAGAACATCTGCTTGATATAATGCTGTTTTAAAATTTCTACCTTATAGGCTTGTATACCTGGAAGATATGAGCACATTAATAGCATCACAATTACATTGACGTTTCTACAATAACCAAGTATAGCTTTTAAAGAAATGACAGTACAGTGCTCTCAAATAACAGTTCTTATTTAAACAGTTGTTTAATTTTTATGGTTGCTTGCTCTGGAAAAAAATAAAACGTAATAAACACAATTTTATGGGTGAACTTATGTTTTAAAAAATTTTTGTCTCTTTAACACATGACTGATTTTTAAAATCTTATAAAGACTTTAGTACAAACTTATACATACCTTAGTATATCAATCAGTTATAAAACAAAAGTACTCATGACTGAGTAATCCCATATCAAATTTACTTTACTTATTTATCAAAATATTAGACAACTGTATTGAACAGTGTAAACCATTTTTTTGTTGTTGAAGGAAAAGTCCTAGAACAAAGGCATATTAGACCTTTTGAAGACAGTAATATTTTATTAGATTTTGAACACCTAGAAAAACTTGTAAGCTTAAATTTAAAGACATTTATATTTATCTGTTTATCCAATTTAATTTGAAACCTTTAAATCACGTGAATTTAAGATCTTTGGATACACTTTCTCAAATGTGTTTTTATGAGCGCTTTTGTATATGAGTGCTCCTTATATATGTTAATTTGTGTATCATACAATATATAATATACAGACATATGTATATATATAGACATACAACACAAAACAAAAATGTGAGCACATAATAATACTGAAGGCCATGTAGCTTTTCATAGGTGAAATCTCCACT
The DNA here is from genome assembly GCF_048772815.1 of Callospermophilus lateralis. Lineage (NCBI taxonomy): Eukaryota > Metazoa > Chordata > Mammalia > Rodentia > Sciuridae > Callospermophilus > Callospermophilus lateralis. The sequence continues at coordinate 53,000 of NW_027514744.1, read as the reverse complement.
GCAATGTTTCAAAATCTACACAATTGGTTAAAGATAGAACTGATCAGAAAAACATTAACCTAGGTCTGTAGGATCAAAATCATGAGCCAAAAAAAATAAATAAATAAATAATCTAAAAAAAAATTAAGAGTCCTAGAAAAAATGACTGGCCAGAAATTAGTAAATACCATACAATTTACCTTTTTTTCCCTTAGGCCTCAGATCAGTCTCATACTGAGCTTACAGGCTTTTTTCATTTGCATTTCAATATAAGTCCTGACTGAGGTCTGGAAGGAGCAGGAAAAAACTGCTACTCTGAGCAGACACCTCAGGCCTAAGGCATTTTAAACATGATTTTCAGGTTAGGATGTTGAAAATTATGGTACAAATTTAAGATACAATTCACAAAATTTTATATCTTTTCATCTTGTTTTGTCAACAGATACCATACTATGATTTACTATCCTTGTCCAAATTAATGCACTGGTACACACAGTGACATTTTCCCAGGCTACCCAATTCAAAATTGGTGAAAAAAATAACTGAATGATTGGGAAGTTACTTGAAAACTTGAAAGTGGAGTTCTTTCGTTTTCCATCCTAAGTATTTAAGTTCTCTGGCATGAATTTTCTGAAATCAAAAACTAAACAATTACCTAAACCCGACTTTTAACTGCAAGATTGTGCAATGCTTCAAAAATGCGTTCAGATACCAGATTGTTACAATGAAACATCATCATTTAGACATACATTCAGCTAAGATCATTTCCAAGTAACAATTTATAATACCAACACATTATTGCACAAGTCTTAAAGGGCCAGAAACAAAGACACAAGACAGAAAGGAGCTCCAGACTATGGCTCATAGACAGAAGCCTTTAAAACAGAGCAGATAAGAGAAAAATCTCCTACACCAGTGGCACCACAGATGTCCTCACAAGGAGACCAGATGTTTTCACTGAGGGGCAACCTGAAATGTAAAATCAAGGGTTTCCATGGTGACTTTACTGCATTTAGTGTCCCCCTTTTTTTTTTCTCTTTTTAAAGAAGATAGAGGTGGCATAATCCTTACAGTGCAGGGAAGGAATGAGGGAATTCCCTAAAGCAACAGGGCTTCAGCAGCTGCTGGGAGTCCCTCAGTCCCTTCTGTTACTTACAGTATTAACTCTTCTGGTTTGTTTCCACCCCAAGCATGCTCCATCTTCTAACACTCCAGTAGTCAGGTCTCAAAAAGTTGTGGGATGGGCGGGGGGGGGGGGTGGTGGTATTAAAATTTGTAACTTAATGTTCAGTTCCTGACCTTGAAGCCACTTAAAGCCAATTTAATAATGAGGACAGGTTTTTGAGAAAAAGAAAAAGGGAGTTTTATTGCTTTGCTAACAAAGGAAAAACAAGCGGATTCTGCCCAAAGTTTGTGACTTTCTTGATCTGGAGGGACAAGGGTTTATAAAGGAGTTTCACTTGTTAACTTGGGAGATACTCAGTTCTTAGTTCCCCAGCAGTCATTGCCATCTGCACTGGGTGTGCTCCAGGCAGCCAGCTAGGGGCTTCTCTGATCCTGCTTAACAAAGTTGGGTAAAGTTCATCACAGTTCCTTAAAACACAGTCCAAAGGGTGTCAGGCTTACTTGCTTTGTTACCCATTTTCACTTCCAATATCTTTAAGATTTTACCACAGAAATCACACAACAAAACACACAAAAACAAACAAAGAAAAAAACATATAGAACACAGAACCAAACACAAAAAAAACAGAATCCCGGTGCCAAAACAGAAAAACAGAGGAGCACTGCAATGTCTTGCTAAAGCTCCGGGCTAGGAACACGTGCGTGCCCGTCGGCACCTCTCTACCCTTCCAGAGGAATTCCCTACAGGACAGAACAGAGGACAGAACGATTCTCATTACTGTCCTGGACAGGAGTATATGTGAGCCTCCTCAGGCCACCTCCCTGTAATCAGAAGAGATCTCCCTTAACCAGATATCAGATGTTATAAAGGCGCCACTTACCTATGGAACCCTCCTCCACCAGGTGCTTGCTAATTGTTTTAGTGCAGTGGTTCACTGCAGTGCTCCCCAGACCGAAGGCTCACTCCAAGGCCTTGGGGCATCTCAAGTTGTACACCCCCTAGAGTGGCTCTCCAGGCAGGTGCCCTGGAGGGAAAGCCAGCTTCAGAATTTTCAGCAATCAGGTCTTGTGATCGGGTCAGGCTGGGTCATATTGCTGGGGAACTCCAAAATGTTGGACTAGGATGCAAGAAATGACCACTGACTCCAATTAAAATCAAATTAAGACAAGCTTATTATTTCAACTGGCCGGGCTGCCTCTCCCTTCCAAAATGGCGGGAACAAGACAGCAACCCCACCTTTCCTACAGCCCAGCTATACAGCCCAGAACATTACACAAAAGGGTGATTACAAATAACAGAACTTTGAAAAGCATCACACTAATGGTAGTTTACATTTTTTTTTTTTTGCTAGCCCCAACATCAGAAATTATGAGGACCATTAGAGCCTCAGAGAGGATTGTTGTCTGGCCACGGAAGGCCAATATTTATGAGGTGTCACTAAAGTTTCAGAGACCGCTGTTATCTGATCAGAGAGCCAGGCATGGATGAGTTCAAGACAAATGCAGGCATTCCAAGCAAGTTCATAATTGGCAGTAATTTATAGTAAAGTCAAAATTAACTTTTCACGGCTTTTTGGCAAGATGGCTCCCAATTTTAATAAAAGATTCGGTTGGGTCTATCAAGCCTGTCCCTTACTTTTGGAAACTCATCTACAACATCCAAGGTTTTGAACTCCTGAGCATTTTACATTCCAGATATGTATTCACAGATTTTCTAACTCTTCTCCTCCAATTGCCTTCTTTCTTGGGGCGAAGGTAATATCAAGGCATTGTTCTGGATGAGAGTGGGAAAATTTTTCTGTAGCACATATTTGCATAGACATTTTGGAGATCACTCCTCCTAAACACTGTTGGAACAAAAAATTCAATCTATGGAGGAGCTTCCTAGTTGAACAACAATGTACATAAATCCAAGTTCATTAAATAAATAATTTTTGTTCAGTGGATCATATATATTTCATGATGAATTTGATTGGCATATATATTGCTACATTTTAATGTCCTTGTTTGTTTTGTGTTTATAATGTTTTGTGATTTATGTGGATTTATAATAAACTTTTCACAAGATTATTCCAAGAAATATTCATCCACCTGAAACACATATTTGTTTCCTAGTACTGAAAACTAACTTCAGTGAATGGTGCTTACAAATCCTAATATTTCAACAGTAACTGACCCAGATTAACATCAATGCAAGTAGATTCCTATGGGACATGATGTGTATTTTGATGTTCATTTTTATTCAACACTAGTACATTACTATTTCTGCAGTTTATGCACTTCATACTATATATATTTCATCCAAAAGTTTGTAAATTTACAGGCATGTGTTTCACGTTCAATCACTTCCTGCTTCAGAACACATGTATTCCTCCATGATTCTTGACTGTTCTTTTCATGAGACTTCTTTCCAAACACATTACTTTGATTTCCATAATCACTTTTGAAGCAAAACTCTCACACCTTTCAGGATAAACCATAAATAAATAAATAAACCTTAATATTACCATTAGATATATAACTGGTTGGAATGAATGATTTTATATGAATATGAGAATTCTTATTTATTTTCAGATAGCAATTCAATCCTTTATTTAAAGTGAAACCAGTTATATTATTTGCACACAGTATGGTCTATTCATGCATTATCTCTATATTCATAGACACAGGGTACACCTATTTGTAACCCAAATGCTAATTTATACGTCTACAAAATATTTTTCCAGAAATGGTGGAAGAAATACTCATGTCACCTGATCTACATATACATTTTATCACAATAATATTCTGGACACAAAATGCAAAGGTCACACTTATGATTTTACCAAAGCCTAAATGGAAAGTGAGCATGGATTACTAAAAACATGCATGTCCTGGTGACCTAATGCTCCCAAATGTCAATCTTTTTGGTGACTACATATTTGTTTCTTCCTAAGTTGATATATTCAAACTGAACAATGTTAAAAATGTCTAATCCAATTACACACTTTATACTTTTGCTTATTTCCTAATGTCTCTATTTATTTCTGCTTTCCTACATATTTTCCCAATTCATCATTGTGACTGACTCTTCACATGTGCTCACATTTACATTCACTCTCTACCCGAAACCCTATTGCTAAAGAACTTTTGGTCCAAATCCTATACTTACTTTTCTTTCTAAACCTACTGACTATCTTGCTAATCCTACGGACTATCCCTTTTTGACTGGATGTTCTGTTTGTTATTCAATCATCCAAGGTAGAAAATCCTATTTCATTGTATATTAATTTACCTGAGACATCTGTGCAGATTATAATTCAAAGCTAAATATCCCACTCAAGGGCCCAATGCCCTACTTGGCTTCAAATCTTTCCCAGATTTCTGTTTCCATTCTTATATTTCACCTATATATTCTTGTAAATATTGCAGGTTCCCAATACCATTATTCATCCAGCAGAATGATTTCTAACCCAAATCGAACATATTATTAACCCTAACCATACTCTTTTCCCTCAATCTAACTTTACAACAGTGCAGGGACCGAGTTGGTCTTACAATACAGGAATGTAGGGGATCTTCCACCTGCTGAGAATCTCAAAGATCCATGCAGAAATGATCCCTGAAGAAGATGTAGACTGCTATGTAGGACCTGAGAGAGAAATAGTCATCTTCTATGGCAAGCAACCTGGTCAGGATGAAGGGATGTGTCTGAATCAGCCTCTCTCTTTTTAATGTAGAGAAAATGGACCACACCAGCACTTTCCCCCAGTACCTACGGTTGATATACCATTCTAACTTGTGAAAGAGTCACAGGAAGTAGGGGCAGCCTCCATCTCATGGGACCCTAGGAAGAAACTGTTAGGACAATGTGGTTGCCAAGGCAGTGACCTCATACAGTTCCTGAAGGAAGTGACCTAACTAACTTCCTTGGTGATGGAACTCTCTGAACTTGAGATCCAGGAAGCCAGGCACACAGAGCCAGTCCCACTCCGACTCCCACTGGGCTCACTTGTTTGATTTACCAAGGGCAGAGTCAGTCTTTGTTGGTACCTACTGATGTGAAGATGCCCAAATGCTAGGATATCTTGGAAGAGTGGCCTTTTCTGAGCAAACAGGTAGTGGCTCACCCATGGCTTCTGACAACTTCACAAGAGTTTGCCAAGGAGACCAGATCTGATACAGGACAGGCCATTTCAAGGGAACATACTATGGCACACCAGTCAGAGGACACTCCGGATAGTCACAGACCTACTTGGGGGAAGACGTACCTTTGAGGGTGTGGGTGTGAGTGTGTGGTTTTGTCTCATGTTCTGAGAATATTAAGGAATGGCAGTACGTTTGGTTTGGAGTGGACTATTTCTAGTAAGTTGATTGACACCGTGAGTGTTTCTATGTCTGTGTATCCGACTGTGTTCGTGGTTGTAGACATTAGAAAAGAGAATGCATCAATAGATGTGTCCTGTCTAGTAGAAAGCTTCCCAGCATTGATTCTGCCCAATTTATTAATGGAGTTTGGCTTGCCTTATGGATGGGCAACACCTACTATCTTCCTATGTTCCTTTTATCTTTCTGAATACTGGCCATTCTCCAGAATAGGCTCATGGTTTTATGGCCAAGATATGTACATCCTCCAAGCTCTGTGACATGGCCTTGTACTGGTTAGCTGAAGGGAATTGGAGCATCTCAGAAAACTCAGATATCAGTGTGACCAGTAAAGTCTCAGTGGAGAAACTGTGCTTTGGGCCATTTGCTTACCTATTGTTCTGTTGCCTTGAATGTCAGGAAGATCATTGCCTCAGGCCACCCCTTTGTGAATCCTGAAGAAAAGAGTTTTCAAATTAAAATGAATGGATATCACCTGTGGCTCTTTGCTTAATTGCTTTGGAAAAGGATGTGTCTGAATCAGCCTCTTGGCCCTGTGTGAGGCTGTGTCTTAGATTGTCAGAACCTGATAGATCTAAAGAAAGATTCCATGTGTGATTCCAAAATCAAAATGCCCAAAAGAGCACTCATTGTGGATCAAGTCTTCCCCCTTCCTCTGTAAGGTTCCTGACCTCCATCAAGTGACAATATGAAACTTTTGTGTCAAATGAGTTTTTCATACCCCTGCAGAGCCTAGCTTATAGGTGCTTGGTTTTTCTCATGACTCCAATTCACATAAAGAATCTATACCGGGTAGTCAGTAGGCCTCAAATTGGAGAAGCAAAGCAGTATTAAGCGCAGGCCTATTTTCTCACTCCAGGTTCAAATGAAGCATGTCCAGGCCACCCTGACTTTAGGCAAATAAGGGGCAAGGGAGTTTATTTTGAACACTGTCTTGTGCTGCGCCCCTCATGGAATCATCCAGCCAGAGGTCATGATGAGTGTCTATATGGAAGAAGATGAGGGCCATGTGGGAGTGTTTTGGTTTTAATTGTGGTCATTTGTGTGGTGGTTGGAAGAGATGACTGGGTCCACCTGGGCTTGAACTCTGGTGTGATTCCCCTTGGAGACTGAGTTCTGGAACTGAACTCAGAGAAGTTTTGCCATGGATTCTGTTGGGATTGTAGTTGGCCACGCATGAGAGTCGCCCTTGGTAACTGAGATCTAGGCCCAGGGTTGCTTTCCACAGATCACTGGGATCTCAGCCAGCATATCACACGATTTTTTTCTGAAAGACTTGGCAGCCATTGTTGAGAGTCAAAACACACATGGACTTCACATTGTAGACCTCAATGGGACTGGCTTCATGTGACTTTTGGCATATCTTTGGGAAGCCTTGCCTGTGAAAGTTCTCCAGAGCTTTTACTGAAATAAGCTTCCTCACCATTTAATGATTCCTGAATAAATTGAAACCCACAGTATCTCCAACTTCATCCTTGAAAAATGGCTAGATAAATACCATGAAATTTTTGGAATTCCCATGACCAGGTGGCACTGGAGAACCTTTGGATATCTTGTTGCTGATCATGAGTGTACCAGACAGTGCCTTGATTTACTGGGTTTCATGAAAATGGTGTAGAAAAGAGATGACAGTATGTTGGAGCCTGCTGAGTAGTGTCCCAGAGCTGTGGTGTGCAGGCGTGTGATAAAACAATTGTGGTGGGTCCATGTGGATCTGGCATTGACTTCCAAATGGCTTGTGGCTGACATGGTGCAGCCAGGAATGCCTTATATGTCGGAAACCTCTCCATATAAAGGCATCTTGTTATATGGAGAAGTTTCATTGTAATGTTCAGAATCAGGTTGCTATCTTCAATGGGGCAAGCTATGTGGGATAGAAGCCTGGTTGGTGCATTCTCCTGCAGACCCTGACCCACCACACGTGACAGAACTCCCACCAGCACTGTGTCCCTGTTGAACTCCTTGTATTTTGTGATGCAAATATCAAACTCCTAGTGCAGCACCAAAAAACATCACGACAATGGAGGATGACCAAATGGCTTCACAGTCCACATCGGGAGACACTTAGCCCCCAGTGGCCACAGTTTATCCACAAAGAGAATTCAGTACTGCTGCCTCATGTTCATAAGAAAATAAGAAACCATGCCCTCCAGTCACATAGATGCAGACCCAGATTTGATGGTCTCTCTAGAAAAGAAGTTAAACCTCCTGACAAAAACATATGTTTCAAGTACCCAACCTCAGATGCAGTTTCCCAAGAAGTCATTTTGCCGGCAGAGCACTGTGTGTTGAGTGTTTACCTGTTAGAACAGGATGTAAGAAAAAACACTGACTTCAATTAAAATCAAATTAAACAAGCTTATTATTTCCACCGGCTGGGCTGCCTCTCCCTCCCAAAATGGCGGGAACAAGACAGCAACCCCACCTTTCCTACAGCCCAGCTTTAAAGTCCAGAAAGTTACACAGAAGGGAGGTTACATAAAACAGAACTCTGACAAGCATCACACTAATGGTAGTTTACATTTTTTTTTTGCTAGCCCCAACATCAGAATTTATGAGGACCATTAGAAGCTCAGAGAGAGTCATTGTCTGACCAGGGATGGCCAATATTTATGTGGTGTCACTAAAGTTTCATAGAGGGCTGCTATTTGGTCAGAGAGGCAGGCATGGGTAAGTTCAAGGCACGGGCAGGCATTCCAAGCAGGTTCGGAATTGGAGTAATTTATAGTAAAGCCAAAATTATCTTTTCATGGCTTTGTAACAAGATGGCTACTAATTTTAATAAAAGATCAGGTTGGGTCTATCATTCCCCTGTTTAATTATGCGTCCCCTTCAAATCTTTGTTAGGGTAGTGGAAGAGCACTGAGGAAAATTTAATCCCTCAGGTAACAGTCTCCAAAGTTTTAGAACTCACGAAAAACCCGTCTCCCTGATTTTACCTGACTTAATATATTACTTATAATGATAGTCTATTTATTTTTGTCTCCATTGTTGTAAGATGAGACGCATCACTCATTTTGGCTTCTTCTGAGCTGAGAGAGGGTGATGTGAGGGGCATGAATTGCCTTTTAGAAGTCAGTTGAGGGACATGAGTTGCCTTTTAGAAATCAGTTCGATTTGAAGTCTGGTTGGGGAAGAACAGGTTGTAAAGTCATCTGGGGATGGGTTCTTCTATGAGAGAAACAAAAACCATGAGTACTGAATAAATGTTGCAGCAGCTGGAACATGTCACTGTATAGAAGTTCACTCACCAGTCTTTAATATCCCCAGTTATCAGGACTGTCAACTTAATATTTAACTTTTAGTGTTAAAGTTGTCCCTCCCCATAAAATACAGTTTAATAATTTAATGTCTTCTGATCTTGCAAAATCCTTTTACTAGTATGACAACTGAGTCTAATAGAGAAATCTTTAATTGTATTACTCAGGGCTGGATAATCGTACTAGCAAACACCACCCCTACCTGTGTAGGTTAGGAATATCTGTAGGCCTTAAGCTAGAAACTTCTGCCTCTGGCAGCTCCATTTAATAGTCTCTTTTTATAGTTATCAGGCATTCCTGTCTGAGAAACTTTATTTGTAGCCAACAGTCTTACTTATTTTGGGAGGCTAACATAAAGTGCATACATAAATATTATTATTATTATTATTATTATTATTATTATTATTATTATTTAAAATGCCCAGGAATGGCTGTATTTTGGTTTTAACTGTCTTTGCTAAGTGTTTATGATGAAGCAGTCAAACTGACTTTTGTTTCTATCTATTGTTAACAGTCAGCTGAGCTTTTATGGGAGTCATTTCTGGGGAAACTTGAAAGCAGCTTCTCAGTTTTGCTGATGCCATTTGCGCTAGGTGGGTCCAGGTCTTGCTTGACCATGTGTCTTCCCTCAGAAGCATCAGGGATGTCTCGATGACTCTCCTCTTTGTAGAAAATGCACTTATTTGCTTTGTGTTCTTCAGTGGTCTCATTAATTCCCTGATCTGGAGGTTATGTGGCCCAGATTTTCAAAGCTCTTTAGAGAAGTCCCCTGTTCCCTAGATTAAGACTGACTCAGAGGGCAAACGCCAAATATCGGTTTTCTAGGCCCATTTAATTTAATTTTAATTTTAAATCCTAATCTTAAACATCAAACAAATTTAAACAGTCTTACATTAAGAGTACAGGGCTTTAATGTCTATTACTTTATAATTATTTATCTTTTTATTAATTGGGATCTTATTATTCTGTCTGTCTTGTAGGTGATGAATTATTATCTTAAATTAACCCATATTGTGTTCTTAAAGCAACACTTCTGTAAAACACTAACAGGGAATCTTTATTTCACTTATAAGAAAATTACAAAATAAAATTTTTTAACAAGAGTAAAAATACTTAGTTTGCGTAATACATACCCTGAATATTTTGGCTGAGTTATACATTATATCCTCTTTTTGAGATCCTAGTAATCTTTACAGAAAAAAAAAACTTTTTAACATAACTTTAAATGAAATAATATCTGACCTACTGCTTCAGTAGTAATTCTCACATGTAGTAAGATGGTACACAGAACCTTATCTCAGGTAAGGCAGGATTCTTTATAAATCTTAAGTGTTTTAGTTCTAAAGCTGATCTTTTTTTTTTTTTTTTAAATATCATTTTACAAAGTTTTATAAATTGTTTGAGGTCACCTATACATTTGCTAACACCATATGATATCACATTTAAAACATGAATTAAAAAAAAAATGCTGAAAGTTTTTAACCTTTACGTAGATTAGGCTCTCATTAACTTAAAAAATACATTTAAATTTTTCCCCAATGTAAAAAGTAACTTAAAACTTTACATATCTTAATGAAAACAGGTAAATAAATCCACAATATATTTTTTTTACAATGCAACTTCAGAACACCAGAGTGATATAATGCTCTTTTAAAGTTTCTTTCTTATAGACTTGTATACCTGGAAGATATGAGCACATTAATAGCATCACAATCACATTGATATTTTTACATTAACCAAGTTTAGCTTTAAATGAAATGGCAGTACAGTGCTCTAAAATAACAGTTCTTATTTAATCAGTTGTTTAATTTTTATGGTTGCTTGCTCTAGAAAAAATAAAATTTAATAAACACAATGTTAATGGTAAAGTTATATTTTCAGAAATTTTTCTCTCTTTAACACATGAATGATTTTACAATCTTATACAGACTTTAGTACACACTTATACAGACCTTAGTAAATCAATCAGATATCTAACAAAAGTACTCATGAATGAGTATTACCATATCAAATTTATTTTACTTATTTATCAAAATATTAGACAAATGTATTGAACAGTATAAAACATTTTTTTGTTGAAGGAAAAGTCCTAGAACCAAGGCATATTAGACCTTTTGTAGACATTAATATTTTATTAGATTTTTGAACACCTAGAAAAAATTGAAAGCTTAAATTTAAAGACATTTATTTTATTTGTTTATTAAATTTAAATTGAACCATTTAAATCACTTGAATTAAAGATCATTGGGACCACTTTTTAAAATTTGTTTTTATGAGCTCTTTTTTTATGAGTGCTCCTTATATATGTTAATTTGTGTATCATATATATGATATACAGAAATATGTATATATATAGACATACAACACATAACAAAAGTGTGCACACATAATACTAGTAAAGGCCTTGTAGCTTTTTTGCAGGTGAAATCTCCATTGCAATGTTTCCAAAATTCCACCGTTGGTCAAAGATAGAACTGATCAGAAAAACATTAAATTATTTCTGTAGGATCAAAATCATGAGCTCAAAAAAAATAAAATAAAAATCTAAGGCAAAAAATAAGAGTCCTAGAAAAAATGACTTGTCAGTATTTAGTAAATACCATACAATTTAGCTTTTTTATTTTTCCATTAGGCCTCACATCTGTCTTCTACTGAGCTTGCAGGGTTCTTTTATTTGCATTTCAACATATGGCCTGGCTGGAGTCTGGAAAGAGTAGGAAAAATTACTATTTTGTGCAGACAGCTCAGGCCTAAGGCATTTTAAGCATAATTTTCAGGTTAGGATGTTGAAAATTATGATAAAAGTTTAAGATATAATTCAAAAAAATTTATTTCTTTATATCTTGTTTTGTCAACAGATACAATACTATGATTTACTGTCTTTTCCAAATTAATGCACTGGTACACACAGTGACACTTTCCCAGGCTATACAATTGAATATTGGTAAAAAAAAAAAAAAAAAAAAAAAAAAAAAAGACTGAATGATTGGGAAGTTTCTCGCCAACTTGGAAGTAAAGTTCTTTAGTTTTACATTCTAAGTATTTAAGTTCTCTGGCATGAATTATCTGAAATTATAAACTAAACAATTACCTAAACCCGATTTTTAACCGCCAGATTGCGCAACGCTTCAAAAAACCATTCAGATACCACATTGTTACAATGAAACATCATCAGTTAGACACACATTCCCAAGAAACAATTTGTAATGTCAACACATTATTGCACATGTCTTAAAGGGCCAGAAACAAAGACACAAGACAGATAGAAAGAAGCTCCAGACTATGGCTGACAGACAGAAGCCTTTAAAACAGCGCAGATAACAGAATAATCTCCTACACCATAGATGTCTCCACAAGGGGACCAGATGTTTTAACAGAGGGGCAACCTGAAATGTAAAATCAAGGGTCTCCATGGTGACTTTACTGCATTTAGTGTCCCCTTTTTCTTTTTCTCTTTTTTTAAAAAGACAGAGGTGGCATAATTCTTAGAGTGCAGGGAAGGAAGGAGGGAATTCCCTGAAGCAACAGGGCTTCGGCATCTGCAGGGAGTGCTTCAGTCCCTCCATTTACTTACAGGATTAGCTCCTCTGGTTCATTTACAGCTTGAAGTCAATTAATGCCAATTTAATAATGAAGACAGGGTTTTGAGAAAAAGAAAATGGGAGGTTTATTGCTTTTCTAACAAAGGAGAAACACATGGGACTCTGCCCAAAGGTTGTGACTCTCTTGATCTGGAGGGACAAGGGGTTTTAAAAGAGTTTCACTTGTTAACCTGGGAGATACTCAGTTCTTAGGTCTCCAGCAGGCATTGCCCTCTGCAGTGGTTTTGCTCCAGGCAGCCAGCTAGGGGCTTCTCTCATCCTGCTTAACAAAGGGGGATAAAGTTCATCGCAGTACCTTAAAACACAGTCCAAAGGGGTGTCAGGCTTACTTGCTTTATAACCCATTTTTACGTCCAATATCCTTAAGTTTTTAACCACAGTAATCACACAACAAAATGCACAAAAACAAACAAACAAAAAAAGCATATAGAACACAGAACAACACACAAAAAAACAGAAACCCAGTGCTGAAACAGAAAAACAGAGGAGCAATGCAACGTCTTGCTAAAGCTCCAGGGTAGGAGCGCATGCTTACCTGTCGGCACCTCTCTACCCTTCCCAAGGAATTCCCTACAGAACAGAACAGAGGACAGAAGGATTCTTATTACTGTCCGGGACAGGAATATATGTGAGCCTCCCCAGGCCACCTCTCTATCATCAGAAGAGATCTCCCTTAATCGGATATCAGATGTTATAAAGGCCCCTCTTACCTATTGAGGCCCCCTACACTAGGTGCTTACTCATTGTTTTAGTTCGGTGGTTCACTGCAGTGCTCCCCGGACTGAAGGCTCACTCCAAGGCCTTGGAACATCTCAAGTTGTGGACACCCTATAGTGGCTCTCCAGCCCGGAGCCCTGGAGGGAAGGCCAGCTTCAGAATTTCCAGTAGTTTGGTCTTGTGATCTGGTCGTGCAGGGACATCTAGCTGGGGTACTCCAAAATGTTACACCAGGATGCAAGAAAAGACCCTGATTCCAATTAAAATCAAATTAAGGCAAGCTTATTATTTCAACTGGCCGGCCTGCCTCTCCCTCCCAAAAAGGCGGGAACAAGACAGCAACCCCACCTTTCCTAAATTCCACCTATATAGCCCAGAAAGTTACACAAAAGGGGGGTTACAGATAAGAGAACGATTGACAAGCATCACACTAAGAGTAGTTTACATTTTTTTTTTTTTTTTTTTGCTGGCAGCAACATCAGAAATTATGAGGACCATTAGAACCTCAGACAGGTTCATTGTCTGGCCAGAGAAAGCCAAAATTTATGACGTGTCACTAAAGTTTCAAAGAGGGCTTCTATCTGCTCAGATATCCATTCATGGGTAAGTTCAAGGCATGGGCAGGCATCCCAAGCAGGTTCAGAATTTTCAGTAATTTATAGTAAAGCCAAAATTTTATTTTCATGGCTTTGTGGCAAGATGGCTCCAAATTTTAATAAATGATCAGGTTGGGTCTATCAACCCTGTCCCTTACTTATGGAAACTCTTCTACCACATCCAAGCTTGTGAACTCCTGAGGATTTTCCATTCCAGATATGTATTCACAGATTTTCTAACACTTCTCCTCTAATTGTGTCTTACTGGGGCGAATGTAATGTCAAGGCATTGTTCTGGATGAGAATGGGAAGATTTTTGTGTAGCACATAGTTGCATACACATTGGATTTATTATTTAATTTTCCATTAGAAATACTGAATCCCTGACACTAACCCATACCCTACTAGACTCTGACTAATAATCATAATATGATGGAGAAAAATAACCCAAACAGAATTGAAGTAAAAGCAGTTCAGAGGAGTCATGATATATAGTTGGACTGCCTTTTGCAAGATAAAGGTTTTATGTTATATATCTAGTCAATTTTTAGTTGAAAGAGTTCTCCATGTGTTATTAAAGTTAACAAATATGTGAATTCCTGTCTCCCTTTCTCTGTAGCCTATTCAGTGCATGTATTTTTATATGCATATATAGAATTCTACCTGGTATCAGACGTACATTCTTGTGAGGTGGCTGACTTGGCAGATACAAATTGTGTAAAGAGATCACTACTCCTAAACACTGTTGAACAGAAAATTCAGTCTATGTGTGAGCTTCCTAGTTGAACAACATTATACATAAATCCAAGTTCAGTAAAATAAAAATAGTTTTGGATCTGTGGATGATATATATTTTATGATGAATTTCGATTGGCATATATATTGCTACTTTTTAATGTCCGTGTGTGTTTTGTGTTATATATATATATATATATATATATATATATATATATATATATATATACACACTCTCCAGGTTTTTCAAAAAATGAAATATATATGTCTTATTATACACTCCCTAAATTCATTCATATTCATGTTTGTGGATTTCTAATCAACTTTTCACAAGATTATTCTCAGAAACAGTCATCGACCTGAAATACATATTTGTTTCCTAGTACTGAAAAGTAACTTCAGCGAATGGTGCATACAAATCCTAATATTTCTACAGTAACTGATCCTTTTTAACATCAATGCAAGTAGATTCCTATGGGACATGATGTGTATTTTGACGTTCATTTTTATGCAAAAGTGTCACATTACTATTTCTTCAGTTTATGCACATCATAGGATATATATTTCATTCACAAGTTCACAAATTTATAGGCATTTGTTTCACTTTCAATCACTTGCTGCTTCAAAACACATGTATTCCTCAAGTTTCTGTGACTGGTCTTTTCATGAGACTTCTTTCCAAACACATTATTTTCGATTTCCATAATTATTTTTGAAGCAAAACTCATAAATTCTTCATGAAAAACCATAACCCTAATATTACCATTAGATGTGTAACTGGTTTGAATGAAGGATTGAATATACATATGAGATTTTCTCTATATTTTCAGATATTAATTCAATCCATTATTTAAAGTTGGAACCAGTTATATTATTTATTCTCAGTATGGTCTATTCATGCATTATTTCTATATTCATAGACACAGTGTACACCTATTTGTACCTCCAATACTAATTTATACGTCTTCATAATATTGCTCTCAGAAATGGTGCAAGAAATACTCATGTCACCTAATCTACATATACATTTTATCACAGTAATATTCTGCACACAAAAAGCAAAGTTCAAACTTATGTTTGTACGAAAGCCTAAATAGAAAGTGAGCATGGATTACGGAAAACATCCATGTTCATGTTGCCTAATGCTCTCAAATGTCTATATTATTGGTGACAACATATTTGTTTCTTCCTAAGATTATATATTCAAACTCAACCCCGTTCAAAATGTCTAATCCTATCACTCACTTTATACTTTGCCTAATTTCCTAATGTTTCTATTGATATCTGCTTTCCTACATATTTTCCCCAGTTCATCATTGTGAAAGACTCCTCACATGTGCTGACATTTACATTCACTATCTAGCCGAAACCCTATTGCGAAAGATCTTTTCGTCTAAATCCTATACTCACTTTTCTTTCTAAAACTACCACCTATCTTCATAATCCTTCTGATTATCCCGTTTTGTCTTAATGTTCTCTTCAACATTCAATCAACCAAGGTACAAGGACCTATGCCATTGTATATCGATTTATCTGAGACATCTGTGCAGAATATAATTCAAAGCTAAGTATCCCAGTCAAGGGCCCAATGCGGTTCTGGGCTTCAAATATTACCTAGATTTCTGTTTTCTTACTTATATTTCACCTATATATTTTTTATGAATGTCACAGGTTCCCAATACCATTATTCATCTAGCAGAATGATTCCTAACCCATATCAAACATTTTATTAACCCTAACTATACACTGTTACCTCAATCTAACTTTACTGAAGATCAGGGACAGAGTTTGTCTTACAATACAGGAATGCAGGGAATCTTCCACCTGCTGAAAACCTAAAAGGCCCATGCAGAAATGATCCTTGGAGAAGATGTACGAAGCTATGAAGGACCTGATAGAGGAAATGTCATCTTCCATGGCAAACAACCTGGTCAGGATGAAGGGTTGTGTCTTAATCAGCCTCTCTTTTTTAATGTAGAGAAGATGGAACAAATAAGACCTGTGTGGTGAGCTATTCCCCGGTGCCTATGGTTGATATACCATTCTAACTTGTGAAAGTGTCACAGGAAGTAGGGAGAGCCTCCATATCATGGGACCCTTGGAAGCAACTGTGAGGACAAAGTGGTTGCCAAGGCTGTGATCTCATTCCGTTTCTGAAGGAAGTGACCTCACCACACTTCCTTGGTGATGGAACTCTCTGAACTTGGGATCCAGGAAGCCAGGCACCCAGAGCCAGTCCCAGTCCCAGTCCCAGTGTTCTCACTTGTTTAGATTTACCAAGGACAGAGTCAGTCTTTCTTGGTAACTACTGATGTGTGGATGGCCAAATGCCTGGAAAGCTCTGAAGAGGGGCCATTTCTGAGAAAGCAGGTAGTGGCTCACTGCTGGCTTCTGACAACTTCCTAGGGTTGGCCAAGGAGACGAGATCTGAGACAGGACAGGCCATTTCGTGGGAACATAGTATGGCCCACCAGTCAGAGGACACTCCAGATAGTCACGGACCTACTTGTGGGAAGGAGGTGCCTTTTTGGGTGTGGGTGTGTGTTTGTGATTTAGTCTCCTGTTCTGAGAATATGTAGGAGTCGGTTTGTTTGGTTTGGCGTGGACTGTTTCTAGTAAGTCGTTTGACAAGGCGATTTTTTGCATTATGTGTATCCCACTGTGTTCATGGTTGTAGACATTAGTAAAGAGAATGCATCAATGGATGTGTCCTGTCTAGTAGAAATCTTCCCAGCATTCATTATGTCCAATTTATGAGTGGACTGCCGCTTGCCTTATGGATGGGCAACACCTACTATGTTCCTAAGTTCCTGATTTCTTTCTGAATTCTGGCCACTCTCAAAAATAGGCTTATGGTATTGTGTCCAATATATGTACCACCTCCAAGCTGAGTGACATAGTAAAGTACAGGATAGCTGAAGGGAATGGCGAGCATCTCAGAAAACTCTGATATCAGCGTGTCCAGGAAAGTCTCAGTGGAGAAACCCTGCTTTGGGCCTTTTGCTTACCTATTGTTCTGTTGCGCTGAGTGTCAGGAAGGTCTTTTCCTCAGGCCACCCCTTTGAAGCCTGAAGAAAACAATTTTCTAATAAAAATGAATGGACATCACCTGTGGCTCTTTGCTTAATTTCTTTGGAAAGAGATATGTCTGATTCAGACTCTTGGCCCTTTGTGAGGCTGTGGCTTCGATTATCACCACCTGATGGATCTAAAGAATGATCCCATGTATGCTTTCATTATCAAACTGGCCAAAAGAGCCTTCATTGTCAGAGAGCGATGGCCACAAATTTATATTTTATATTATATGGATGATTTTTCTTGTAAGAAAGAGTGAGAGAGAGGGAGAGACAGAGAATTTTTTTTAATATTTATTTTTTAGTATTTGGCGGACACAACATCTTTGTTTGTATGTGGTGCTGAGATCGAACCCGGGCCGCACGCATGCCAGGTGAGCGCGTTACCACTTGAGCCACATTCCCAGCCCATGGATGATTTGTTAATTGCTGCACCGAATACCCATGACCTTAATAATTGTTACTTGGACCTTTACAAAATCCTCACTACCTTGGGACTACAGATAGCTCCTTTTAAGTTTCAAACCCAGGACCCTGATAAATACTTGGGCCTTAAATTCAAGATAATCAGATCCAAATACCTAAAATACAACTACGTGTGGACCATCTTCACACCCTTAATAATTTTCAACAATTACAGGGGCATATTCAATGGCTAAGAACCCACTTGTGTACTTCTGTCCCTTAATGATATTTTGAGAGGTGATGCCCCCCCTCCTCCCCTCAAAAGCTTACTCCCAAGGCATGACAGGCATTAAACCAAGTCACAGAAGCCATTGCCCAACAGTTTGTTACACAAATTTCTTATAACCTTCCTCTGATTCTGGTTATTTTACACACTCCGCATACACCCACAGGAATATTTTGGCAGTGAGATCCACATTATAAAAATAAAGGCTGCTCCTTGCTTTGGGTCCATTTACCCACCAAATCCTCCAAGGTTATTACTGTTTTTCTTGCTCAGGTAGCTTCTATTATTATTTAAGGTCGTTTGCTTTCTCGACAACTTTTTGGCAAAGACCCTGATAATATTTTAATTCCATATACTAAAGTCCAAACCCAATTTTTACTACAGACAGGGGATGAATGGGGTTTTGCCCTATCAGGCTTTTTGGGAACAATTGATAACCACCTCCACAATGACACCCTTTTACATTTTGTCCAGGAACATCCATTTATTTTTCCCAAAATTACTCAAAATTCTCCCATTCCTCAAGCCCTTACTTTTTTACAGACGGTTCCAGTAATGGTCGTGAGGTCTTTGTTGTCAATAACCAGCCTACCACCTTTGATACTGTCTATCAGTCAGCACAGTTTGTGGAATTGTTTGACATATCACAAGTTTTTATAACATTTTTTAATAATCCTGTTAATATTTATACAGACAGTGCCTACATTGCTCATTCTGTGCTCTTGCTGAGGATTTCACCTGCCATTAAGTCTTCTTCCAATGCGGCCTTTCTGTTTCACCAGCTTCAGCAGATAATTCAGGCCAGACAACACCCATTTTTCTTAGGACACATCAGGGCACACTCTGATCTTCCCGGCCCTCTAACAAATGGTAATGCCAAAGCTGATGTAGCAACTCGTTCCATCTTTCCAATTTTTGTTGGCTTCATTCAAAAGGCCATGGAGTTACACAATCTTCACTATCTAAATTCCCAGAGCCTTTGATTACTTTGTAAAATTACCTGGCAACAGGCAAGAGAAATAGTAAAAGCATGCACTGGTTGCACTGTCTCCCTCCCTATTCAACACTTGGGAGTTAACCACCGAGGATTACTGCCCAATCAGTTTTGGCAAATGGATGTTACTCATTTTCCTGAATTTCGAAAAACCAAATATATACACGTTTCTATAGATAACTTTAGCGGCTTTATTTATGCATCACCGCATTCTGGAGAGGCTACCAAAGATGTCCTTTCTCATCTTGTTTCAGCCTTTTCCTTAATGGGTAAACCAATACATATTAAAACAGATAATTGTTCTGCATATACCAGTGCCAAGTTTAAACAGTTTGGTGCTACCTTGAAACTTTGTCATACTACTGGAATTCCATACAAGCCTCAGGGCCAAGGCATTATGGAACGTGCCCACCTTACCTTAAAGACTTGGCTAACCCGCCTTAAGGCTTCTGCCCTTGTATTTACCACTCCCAGACATCGCCTTAACCATGCATTATTGGCTCTTATTTTTCTAACCCTAGACAGTGAAGGCCATTCGACCGCAGACAGACACTGGCATCCCTCGTCCAATTCTTTTCACCGACCTGATATGTGGTGCAATCTCCTTACAAATAAATGGAAAGGCCCAGATCCTGTCCTCATCTGGGGACGAGGCTCAGCTTGTGTTTCCGACCAAGAGCAAGCAGCCCCAAGATGGTTACCAGAACGCCTAGATAAACAGGTTAATGACTTACCTAAACACAGGGATGGAGGCCCTCCCCCTGAGGACAAATTTTCCTCTTTGTCAGATGCAGCCAACAATTTGTGTGAGGATCCTGCTTAAGGCACTTCTGCTGAAAAGGTTTTTACAAGGAGGTCTTGGCCCTCCACCTTCCAACATCATGGAGTACCTTTTTGGCACCCCCTGCGAATGCAAGGGAGGATCTTGGACTCAGGCTCCCACTAGTTGTACTCAGACTGCTGACTGCATGACTAAGGTGGCTTACCTCCATGCCAAGGTTGACCATAAACTCGGAGAAGTTCATTAGCCTAAATCGGTATGTGTTAACAAGCCAAAGATTATTCCCCCTAGTACAAGTAAAGCTCTCCATAATTGTTCTGCAACTTGTACGCATACCTAGGCGATGCATATCTCTTGTATTGTGTAGGCCTCAATTTGTGTTAACAAGCAGGGAGAACAATAGTTTGAAGCCTCCCTAACTAAAACTCATGCAGCAGGGGTGATCACTATTCATTATACCCCCGTTCTCTTTGACCAAGGAGGAAAAGGCAAACACACCAAGCTACAGTCACCTGGGTGCCAAGGCACTGTCGGTAAACCCACCTGCTAGCCCATTAAGGCCCCTACATGGGTCTCTGATAGTGGAGTACCCACAGATGCTGTCAAGCATCCTCGGATAATCAAACTTTTGAAACCGCAAATCCCTGAGTTCACATATCATCTTTTAATGTAGCCTAAATCCCAGCTCCCAGGTTTAGATACCAATACATTAGATATTTTGGAATCTACCTTCCCCTTGCTTAAAAATTCCAACCCTACCCTTGCTGGTAATTGCTAGCTCTTCATGACAACAGGGGCAATCATGCCTATGGCATTTTCTATTAATTCTATCATAGACAATGATAATACATGCCAACCCGGATTTCCTTTTAAAGTACAGGCAATAGGCACTTTTACATTATGTCTTTTAGGCGCGATTCAGAATAATACCTATGATATTGATGTGGTTGTTACTTCCTTTGGAAATTGCTCAACAGTACAAAATTATTCCTCACCCACACCATCTCTTTGTCCCCACAATGGCACAGTTTTTATGTTGGGGAAACTCGGCCTTCCCCATGCTCCCAGCGAAATGGACCGGTGGCTGTGTGTTCTTGCCTTATTACTCCCTAATATAACTATTTTCCCAAGAGACGAACCTCTACCCATTCCTAGCCTAGATACCTTAGTCAAAAGACACAGGCGGGCAATACAGGCCTTATGACTCCTTGCCAGCCTTGGAATAACAGCTGCTGTGGGCACAGGTACAGCTGGCTTAGGCACGGCTATACCCTTTTACCATCGCCTGTCTCAACAACTTATTAATGATGTACAAACTATATCAGGAACCATTAAAGAATTGCAGGACCAAGTAGACTCCCCGGCAGAAGTGTTCCTTCAAAACAGACGAGGCTTAAATTTGCTGAAAGCTCACAAGGGAGGTATTTGCTTGGCCTTAGGGGAATGATGCTGCTTTTATGCCAATAACTCAGGCATAGTACGCACTAAAGTTAAGCAGCTTCAAGAAGATCTAGAAAAGAGATGAAGGGAACTTTTTGAAAATCCCCTCTGGACTGGGTTTAATGAATTTCTACCCTACCTTCTTCCCCTATTGTGCCCTTTGTTGCATTTACTTTTAATGGTGTCCATAGGACCCTGCATTATAAACAGGCTGGTAAAATTTATTAAAGAACAGATTAATATTTTGGTCTCTAAGCCCATACAGGTCCACTATCATTATCTGGAGATGGAAGACCACGCTGCCAACATTTAAAAGGATGTTCTACCCTTCTCACGGGCTTTTTTTTAAGTTTACATCCCCACAGATCTTTCTTTCTTACATAAAACTATAAGTCACAGCTCTGACAAACCATCTTCTGCCCTTGTCATAAGGGTTCGTCCTCCAAGGGCCCCACCGCTTGGGGGAGGACGCATCCATGGAGTGAGGACGTAAGGCCATAATAACGGAGGGTGCAGGAAGGACTGCAGGAGGATGGATCCACTGATCCCAAAACCCAAGACCTCTGAGTGACATGCTCTGGAGCATGGCGGTTGGCATGCTTCCGCCTCAAAGACATCTTCTCCAAAAACATGCCAAGGCCACCACAAAATCTCCTAGTGAAAATGCTCGCTTGGATCAGGAGATATTCTAAAGCCTCCTAGAGAAACAGAGCCTCTATCACCCACTAAAATAAGGTCGGAAAGGTATGGTCAAATATTTTATAGAAGAAAGGGGGAGATGTCAGGGGCTAGAAGGAAGTTCTCATTCAAAGAATAGCCTGACACTTACAAGAAACAGCCCCATGGAAGATATCCTGCCTGAGAGACATCGCGCAGCCATCTATCTCCCTGAGACATCCTGCGGCCATCTGTCTTCCTGAAACATCCTGAGGTTATCTCACCTTGTGAAGACGTCCAGCAACTGCCGATAAGACAGCTTTCCCATCCGCAGCATATAAATTTCCATGTGAGAACAATAAAAGTTTTCAGCATGATCAGAACTCCTGTCTTGCTGTCATCTCTCATATCTCTTGTCCCTTTATTCCTCCCCAACTAGGGTCGCCACCGATGTTGATGTCTCTGGCCTGCCGGGACAACTGACTATAACCCATATCCTACCAGACTCTGACTACTAATACTAATATGAGGGGAAAAATAACACAAACACAATAGAAATACAACCAGTTCATAGGAGGCATGGTGTATAGTTGCACTTGCCCTTTGCATGATATAGTGTAGGTGTTATAAATCTAGTTAATTTTTAATTGAAATAGTTCTCCATGTGTTTTTAAAGTTAACAAATATGTGAATTCCTGTCTGCCTTTATTTGTAGCCTATTCAGCACATGTATTTTTATCTGCACATATAGAATCCTACTTGGTATCAAACGTACATTCTTGTGAGGTGGCTGACTTGGCAGATACAAATTGTGAGAAGAGATCACTCCCCATCAACGCTGTAGGAACTGATAATTCAACCTATGGGTTAGCTTCCTATTAGAACAACATTACACATAAATCCATGTACAGTAAAATAAATATTTTTGCATCTGTGGATGATATATATTTCATGATGAATTTCGATGGGCATATATATTGCTATTTTTATTGTCTGTGTGTGTGTTTTGTGTGTGTGTGTGTGTGTGTATATATATATATATATATATATACATATATATATATATATATATATATATATATATATGTATATATATATACACACTCTCCAGATTTTTCAAAATATGAAATATATGTGTCTTATATCCACTCCCTAAATTCATTCATGTTCATGTATGTGGATTTATAATCAACTTTTCACAAGATTATTCTCAGAAATATTCACCCACCTGAAATACATATTTGTTTCCTAGTACTTAAAACTAACTTCAGTGAATGGTGCACACAATCCTAATATTTCTACAGTGACTGACACAGTTTAACATCAATGCAAGTAGATTTCTAAGGGACATTATGTGTATTTTGAATTTCATTTTATTCAACACTGGTACATTACAATTTCTTCAGTTTATGCACATCATAGGATATATATTGCATTCACAAGTTCACAAATTTATAGGCATTTGATTCACTTTCAATCATTTTCTGCTTCAGAACACGTGTATTCCTCCTGGTTACTGACTGGTTTTTTCATGACACTTCTTTCCAAACACATTATTTTCAATTTCCATAAGCATTTTGAAGCAAAACTAACACACTCCTCATGATATACCATAACCCTAATATTACCATTACATGTGTAACTGGTTGGAATGAATGATTGTATATCAATATAAGATTCCATGTATATTTTCGGATATCAATTCAATCCGTTATTTAAAGTTGGAACCAGTTATATTATTTATTCAAATATGGTCTATTCATGCATTATCTTTATATTTATTGACACAGGGTACATCTATTTGTAACCCAAATACTAATTTATTCATCTTCAAAATGTAGCTCCTAGAAATTTTGGAAGAAATACTCATGTCACCTGATCTACATATACATTTTATCACAGTAATATTCTGGACACAAAAATCAAAGATCACACTTATGATTGTACCAAAGCCTAAATGGAAGTGAGCATGGATTACTAAAAACATCCATGTCCAGGTTGCCTAATGCTCTCAAATGTCAATCCTATTGGTGACTACATATTTGTTTCCTCCAAAGATTATATATGCAACCTCAACCCTGTTGATAATGTCTAATCATATCACTCTCTTTATTCTTTGCCTGATTTCCTAATGTCTCTATTGATATCTGCTTCCCTACATATTATCACAGTTCATTATTGTGACTGACTCTTCACATGTGCTGACATTTACATTCACTCTCTACCCGAAAGCCTATTGCAATAGATCTTTTGGTCCCACTCCTACACTCACTCTTCTTTCACAACCTACCATATATCTTCCTAATCCTACCGAATAACCCTTTTTGACTGGATGTTCTCTTTGACATTCATTCATCCATGGTACAAGGTCCTATGCCATTGTATATCGATTAATCTGAGACATCTGTGCTGAATATAATTCAAAGCTAAGTATCCCCATCAAGTATACTGGGCTTCAAATATTACCTAGATTTCTGTTTTCAAAATTATATTTCACCTGTATATTCTTTTGAATATCGCAAGTTCCCAATACCATTATTGATTCCTAACCGAAATAGAACCTGTTATTTACCCTAACCATACACTGTTCCCTCAATATCACTTTACAGAAGAGCAGGTACAGAGTTGGTCTTACAATACAGGAATGTATGGAATCTTCCACCTGCTGAGAACCTCAAAGGTCCATGCAGAAATGATCCCAGGATAAGATGTAGGCAGCTATGGAGGACCTAAGAGAGCAAAAGTCATCTTCCATGGCAAACACCCTGGTCAGGATGAAGGGATGTGTCTGAATCATCCTCTCACTTTTTAATGTAGAGATGATGGACCAAACCAGGCCCTTGTGGAGAGCTGTTCCTGGGTACCTATGGTTGATATAAAATTCTAACTTGTGAAAGTGTCACAGGAAGTAGGGGCAGCCTCCATCTCATGGGATCCTTGAAAGCAACTGTTATTACAAAGTTGTTGTCAAGGAAGTGACCTCATTAAGTTCCTGAAGGAATTGACCTACCTAACTTCCTTGGTGATGGAACTCTCTAAATTTGGGATCCAGGAAGCCAGGAGCCCAGAGCCAGTCCCAGTCCCAGTCCCAGTGGGCTCACTTGTTTTGATTTACCAAGGAAAGGGTCAGTCTTTCTTGGTACCAACTGATGTGAGGATGGCCAAATGCCAGGAGAGCTCAGAGGGCCCTTTCCTGAGAAAGCAGGTAGTTGCTCTCCCCTGGCTCCTGGCAACTTCACAGGGTTGGACCAGAAGACAAGATCTGAGACCGTACAGGTCATTTCGGGGTAACATAGTATGGCCCACCAGTCAGAGGAACTCCATATAGTCACAGACATACTTGGGGGAAGAAGGTGCCTTTTAGAGTGTGGGTGTGAGTATGTGGTTTTGTCCCATGTTCTGAGAATAGGTAGGAAAGTCGATTTTTTTGGTTTGGAGTGGACTGTTTCTTGTATGTCGTTTGACAAGGGGGGTGTTTCTATGTCTCTGTATTCCACTGTGTCCGTGGTTGTAGACATTAGAAAAGAGAATGCATCAATGGATATGTCGTGTATAGTAGAAAGCTCCCAGCATTCATCCTGCCAAATTTATGAATGGACTGCAGCTTGCCTTATAGATGGGCAACACCTATTATCTTCCTAAGTTCCAGTTTTCTTTCTGAATTCTGGCAACACTCCAGAATTGGCTCAACATTTTGTGTCCACGATATGTACAACCTCCAACCTCTGTGAAATGGCCATGTACTTAATAGCTGAAGGGAATGGGAGTAACTCAGAAAACTCAGATATCAGTGTAACCAGAAAAGATTCAGTGGAGAAACCCTGCTTTGGACATTTTGCTTATATATTATTCTGTTGCCCTGAATGTCAGGAAGGTCTTTGCCTCAGGCCACACTTTGTGAAGCCTGCAGAATATAGTTTTCAAATGAAAATGAATGGGCATCACCTGTGTCTCTTTGCTTAATTGCTTTGGAAAAGAATGTATCTGAATCAGCATCTTGGCCCTGTGTGAGGTTGTGGCTTAGATTCTCAGCACCAGATGGATTTAAAGAAAGATCCCATGTGTGTATCCAAAACGAAAATGGCAAAAAGATCAGTTATTGCGGATGAAGCTTCTTGCCTTTCTCTCTTTGTTTCCTGACCTCCATCAAGTGAGAATAGAGATTCCTTGGGTCAAATGAGTTCTTCAAAGCCCTGCAGAGGTGCTTGGGTTTCCTCATGACTCCAAATCACATGAAGAATCTATACCTGACAGTCAGTAGGCCTCAAATTGGAGAAGCAGAGCAGTATTAACAGCAGGCCTATTTGATCACTCCTGGTTCACAGGAAGGGTATCCCGGCCACAATGACTTTAGGCAAATGAGAGGCAAGGGAGCTAATTTTGGACACTGTCTTTGGATGTGCCCCTCATGGAAACCTCCAGCCTGAGGTTATGATGAGTGTCTCTATGGAAGAATATGAGGGCTCTGTGGGAGTGTTTTGGTTTTAATTGTGATCATTTGTGGTGGTTGGAATATATGACTGGGTCCACCAGAGTTTAAACTCTGGTCTAATTCCCCTTAGAGACTGAGTTGTGGAACTGACCACAGAGAAGTATTGCCATAAATTGTGTTGGGATTTTTGGAGGTCACGCATGAGAGTCGCCCTTGGAAACTTAGATCTACACCAAGGGTGGCTTTCCACAGAGCACAGGGAATCTCAGCCATGATATCATATGATTTTATTCTGAAAGACATGGCAACCATAGTTGAGAGTCAAAACACACATGGACCTCACATTGTAGACCACAATGGGCTTGGCTTCATGGAACCATTTGGCCACTCTTTGGGAGACCTTGCTGTGAGAGTAATCCAGAGCTTTCACTGAAAACATCTTCCTCAACATTAAATGGATCCTGAATAAATTGAAACCGACAGTGCCTCCAACTTCATCCTTAAAAAATGGCTACATAAATACCATGACACTTTTGAAATTCCCATGACCAGGTTGCACTAGAGAACCTTGGATATCCTGTTGCTGATTTGAGTGTACCAGACCGTGCCTTGATTGACTGGGTTTCATGATAATGGTGTAGAACAGAAATGTCAGTAAGTTGGAGCCTGCTGATTAGTGGTCATACAGCAGTATTGTGCAGATGTGTGATAAATCATCTGTGGTGGCGTCATGTGGATCTGCCACTGGCTTCCAAATGGCTTGTGACTGACATGGCGCAGCCATCAGAACCTTGTATGTAAAGGCATCTTGTCATATGCAGAATTTTGCAGGGCAATGTTCAGAATAAGGTTGCTATGGTAAAGGGGGAAACTATGTGGGATAGAAGCCTGGTTGGTGCATTCTCCTGTAGAACCTGACCCACGACACGTGACAGAACTCCGTCCAGCATTGTGTCCCAGTTGAACTTTTTGCATTTCGTGAAGCAAATACCCAACTCCCAGTGCAATAGCAAGAATCACCACAAAAAGTGGAGGATGACCAAAGGGCTTTACCGTCCACACGGGGAGACACTTAGCCCCCAGTCGCCACAGTTTACCTACAAAGAGAGAATTTACCACTGCTGCCTAATGTTCATTGGAATATAAGAGACCATGTCTTCCAGGTCACATACATGCAGACCCAGCTTTGATGGTCTCACTACAAAAGAAGATAAAGCTCACGACAATAACATATATTTCAAGTGCCCAACCTCAGAGGCAGTTTCTGAAGAAGTCTTTAGGCCAGCAGAGCTCCATGATTGTGGAGTTTTACCCTGTCCCTTACTTTTGGAAACTCCTCTACCACCTCCAAAGTTGTGAAGTCCTGAGCAATTTTCATTCCAGATATGTATTCACAGATTTTAAATCTCTTCTCCTCTAATTGTGTCTTACGTGGGGCGAAGGTAATGTCAAGGAACTGTTCTGGATGAGAGTGGGAAGATTATTGTGTAGCACATATTTGCATGCACATCGGATTCATTTTCCAATTTTCCATTTGAAATACGGAATCCCTGACACTACCCCATACCCTACTAGACTCTGTCTACTAATCCTAATGTGATGGAGAAAAATAACCAAAACAGAATTGAAATACAAGCAGTTCAGAAGAGGCATGGTGTATAGTTGGTCTTGCCTTTTGCATTATATAGAATAGGAGTTAAAAATCTAGTCAATTTTTTGTAGAAAGAGTTCTCCATGTGTTTTTAAAGTTAACAAATATGTGAATTCCTGTCTCCCTTTGGCTGTAGCCCATTCAGCACATGTATTCTTATAAGCACATGTAGAATCATACCTGGTACCACACGTACATTATTGTGTGGTGGCTGAGTTGGCAAATACATATTGTGAGAAGAGATCACTCCTCCTAAACGCTGTTGGTACTGAAAATTCAACCTATGGGTGAGCTTCCTAACTGAACAACATTATACATAAATCCATGTTAGGTAAAAATGGATATTTTTGATCTGTGAATGATATGTATTTCATGGTGAATTACAATTGGCATATAGTGCTACATTTTACTCTCTGTGTGTGTTTGTATATATATATATATATATATATATATATATATATATATATATATATATATATATACTCTCCAGATTTTTCAAAATATAAAATATATGTGTTTAATTATACATTTCCTAAATTCATTCATATTCATGTATGTGGATTTATAATCATCTTTTCACAAGATAATTCTCAGTAATTTTCACCACCTAAAATACATATTTGTTTCCTATTACTGAGAACTAACTTCAATGAATGATGTACACAAATCCTAATATTTCTACAGTAACTTACCCAGTTTAACATCAATGCAAGTAGACTCCTATGGAACATGATGTGTATTTTGAAGTTCATTTTTTTCAACACTGGTAAATTACTATTTCTTTAGTTTATGCACATCATTGGATATATATTTCCTCCACAATTTCACAAATTCATAGGCATTTGTTTCACTTTCAATCACTTTCTACTTCAGAACACATATATTCCTCCATGTTTCTTGACTGGTCTTTTCATGAGACTTCTTTCCAAACACATTATTTTTGATTTCCATAATTACTTTTGAAGCAAATCTCACACACCCTACATGATGATCCATAACCCTAATATTACCATTAGATGTATAACTGGTTGGAATGAATGATTGTATATCAATATATAATTTCTTATATATTTTTAGATTTCAATTCAATCCATTATTTAAAGAGGAACCAGTTATATTATTTATACACAGTTTTGTCTATTCATGCAATATCTCTATATTCATAGACACAGGTTACACCTCTTTAAACCCCCAACTAATTTATACGTCTTCAAAATATTACTCCCAGAAATGGAGGAAGAAATACTCTTGTCACCTGACCTACATATACATTTTATCACATTAATATTCTGGACATAAATAGCAAAGATCACACTTATGATTGTACCAATGTGTAGGTCGGGCGAGCGTTTGAAGAAGAGACCACCAAGAGACTGTGTCATGCAACAGCAAAGTGTTTATTGGGGGTCCAGCATGCTGCGGCTCAGAGCTCAATTGAATTTAGCAGAGAGCCCAGAGATCAGCTTTAGCAGAGCTTATATACTTTCCTCGGAGAGGGCAGGGAATGAAGTTTATTGATGGGTCAGGACGAGTGGGCGGTTTGCGTGCAAATGTGTGAGGGAGTACATTCTGCAGTTTGGCAGTGGGGACATCACATTCTGGGAACAAGATTAGCAAACAGTTCTCAAGATTTCAACAGTGTTTTGTTAAGCATACAGAAAAACAGGAAGTGACAAGTACCTATTTTATTAACCTTTCATTCCCTACTTCTTGTTCTGGTTACTTCTAATCATAAAAGCAATCATTGGGGGGTGTCACATTTTATGTCTGCTAGTGGGGTATATTGTTGTCTGAGTACCATAAGTTAAACTTGTCCAATTTGAGCTTGGAGAAAGGAAACTACACGGTGGAGCAAACAGGGTCATACAGTTAGCAATAACATGAGGATTATTAATGGACTGACCAAGGCTGATAAAAGCGTAGTTAACCAGGGGGACTGTGGGAACCAATACTCAAACCACCCTTTTTGGGCCTCTATCTCTCTTTGATGCTCTTCAAAGCGTTTTCTTAATTTACGCATAGATTCTTTTACAACTCCAGTATTGTTGGCATAAAAACAACATTCTTCCCTCAATGCAGCACAATGGCCCCTTCTCTCATGAAGAGAATGTCCAACCGTTGCCTGTTCTGTAAAACTACTTCAGAGAGAGAGGTTAAAGATTCATGTAAAGCTGTGATGGAGGTTTTTAATATTTTTAAGTTTTGGTCTATTGCTGCTTCTCATTGAGTCATTTGTTGTGTCCCATGGACTAGGGAAGTGGTTCCTGTGCCCACCCCTGCAGCAACTCCTATTCCGAATAGGATGGCTAAAGTGAGGGGTAGAGGTTCCAGCAGAACCGGGTTTCATGCCTCCCTATTTGATCTTTAAATGAACCTGCATCATGATAGAGGACTTTGGGAAACATCTGCACCATTATATAATTAATCACATCTGTTGACCATTTTATGAACACATTAACAATGTTTAAGTATATAGAATTATACTGTTGTAGGGACAGAGAAAGCAAGGCACCTAAGATAGCAAGGAAGCTAGGGAAACAGTCCTATTTGGTTGCAAATGAATTTAGGGGGCATTGCTTCTGTTGTAATCAATTAATCCCCTGAACACCAAGTTTAGGTAGTTTCAGTATTTTGTACCCAACATGAAAGAGAAGGGGCTCAGAAGTTGACAGACTGCAGAAGTTCACAAAAAGCAGTTTTTGTTTCTGTTTTATTTCCTCTGTTCTGGGCAAGTTAACCTTTTAAGGACACCTGGGAAGGGGAGAGCTTTTTCTTCCCTTTCTTTTTTCCCCCTGCCAGCTGTTACCATGCAGTCCATTTGGTAACTTCTTTATCTTAGAAATGTAGCCATCTCTGTGAAGCCCCAGCTCAAAGCCAGAGGCCTTTTTCACATATTTTGTGAAAAATTAGTAAGGGGGTGTCTAACTTAGAAGTCCTGATTTTTCAAGCCAGTGACAAGTAGAACAGGGCCACAAGAAAAGAGGAAGTTTATGCACATTGAACTCTTTCATAGGGACTCTTTTACTGAAAGTCCTAAAGTCAGCCATGGTGAAGACTTCTGGAGAAGGTCAGTTAAGACTTTTCTGTGGTCCAGGTACAGAGGGGGAAGACGTGGAAGGCGCGGGGTGAGAGCAGCTCTGTGGATCTGAGAATGAGGAAGGAGAGATGTAAAAGAATATTGGGAAAGGGGTTTTGGATTTTCCTAGCTACAAAAACTTCAGCCGTAGAACCAGTAGAGCAGAGGGGAAAATGGGAGTGAGTATCCCAAAAAGCCTGTGAGGGACTTTAAATTCTTAGTAACCTGTTTTCAGTGTTGACAAAGCAACTTCAAAGGCCATTTTCATTACACCTTGGATAGGGGTCTGAGGGCTCTCCTCAGCCTGTTTGAGCTTTGGGTTAGCTGGTAAGAGGATCTGTTTGGACACGGTGAGGGCACTGACAGGAGAAGAGAGGAGTGAGTGGGTGAAGGGGTACCTCAGTACCTGCTACTTCAGCAAGAAACAATGGTCTGAGAACCGTTGGAGGTTTGGGTATTTGATCTAGTAATTGGAGGGGAGAAATCAGGTTCCTGAGGTGGGATTGACAGCAGAGCATCTGGAGCATAAGGCAGAGGGTGAGGATCTATTGGAGAAGCATAGTTCAGGATTTGAGCGAAGGAGGGAATAGGCCTAAACTTAGGGGAATTTCCTTCCACCCTTTTGAGAACTTGCAGAAGTTAAAAAGGTCACGCAGAATTTGAGGATCTAGAGACCCCTCGGGGGCCATCAGTTTTGGTTGTCTAATTGGTAATATGGTCAATGCTGTGTACTGAATTTGATGAGGAGTTTGGGTTCCACCATTCATCCCCTATATGCTCACATCCACAAGACATACAGAAGAAGGAGGCTTTTCCTCACACAACCGTGGCTGTTTGTGGCTTTGATAGTCTGCTGCATAAACATAGTAATCTAGGCTAACCAACCTGATTCTGGCGCGAGTGTCCCTTCACCCATAATAGCAAAACTCACACACTCTTCTTGATAAACCATAACCCTAATATTACAGTTAGATGTATAACTCGTTGGAATGAATGTTTGTATATCAATATAAGAATTCCTATATATTTTCAGATATCAATTCACACCATTATTTAACGTTGGAACCAGTTATATTATTTATTCACATTATGGTCTATTCATGCATCATCTCTGTATTCAGAGACACAGGGTAAACCTATTTGTACCCCCAATACTAATTTATACGTCTTCAAAATATTGCTCCCAGAAATGGTGGAAGAAATACTCATGTCACCTTATCAACATATACATTTTATCACAGTAATATTCTGGACACAAAAACCAAAGGTCACACTTATCTTTCTACCAAAACCTAAATGGAAAGTGAGCATGGATTACTAAAAATATCCACGTTCAGATTGCCTAATGCTCTCAAATATCAATCCTATTTGTGACTACATAATTGTTTCTTCCTAAGATTATATATTCACTCAAGCCTGTTGTCTGATCCTATCACTAACTTTATACTTTGCCTGATTTTCTAATGTCTCAGTTGATATCTGCTTTCCTACATATTTTCACCAGTTCATCATTGTGACTGACTCTTCACATGTGCTGACATTTACACTCATTCTCTACCCGAAACCCTATTGCTAAAGAACTTTTGGTTCAAATCCTATACTCACTCTTCTTCCATAATCTACCCACTACCTTCCTAATCCTACCGACTGTCCCTCTTTGACTGCATGTTCTCTGCTACATTCAATCATCCAAGGTAAATGGTCACATGCCATTGTATGTCGATTTATCTGAGACATCTGTGAAGAACGTAATTCAAAGCTAAGCATCCCCATCAAGGGCCCAATGCCCTTCTGGGTTTCAAATATTACCTAGATTTCTGTTTTCATACTTATATTTCACCTCTATATTCTTCTAAATATTGCA
Organism: Callospermophilus lateralis; assembly: GCF_048772815.1. Taxonomy (NCBI): domain Eukaryota; kingdom Metazoa; phylum Chordata; class Mammalia; order Rodentia; family Sciuridae; genus Callospermophilus; species Callospermophilus lateralis. Next base: position 19,961 of record NW_027514744.1, on the reverse strand, counting down.
GGTTCCCAATATCATTATTCATCCAGCAGAATGATTCCTAACCCAAATCGAACATGTTATTAATCCTAACCATACTCTGTTTCCTCAGTCTAACTTTACAGAAGAGCAGGTAGAGAGTATTTTTTACAATACAGGAATGTATGGGATCTTCCACCTGCTGAGAACTTCAAGGTCCATGCAGAAATGATCCCTGGAGAAGATGTATGCAGCTATGAAGGACCTGAGAGAGCAAATGTCATCATCCATGGCAAACAAATTGATCTGGATGGTCTGAATGAGCCACTCTCTTCTCAATGTAGAGAAGGTGGATCAATCCAAGCCTGTGTGGAGAGCTGTTCCAGGGTGCCTATGGTTGATATACCATTCTAATTTGTGAAAGTGTCCAGGAAGTAGGGGCAGCCTCCATCTCATGGGACTCTTGGAAGCAAATGTTAAGACATATGGTTACCAAAGCAGTGACCTCATTCAGTTCCTGAAGGAAGTGACCTCACCTCACTTCCTTGTTAATGGAACTCTCTGAACTTGGGATCCAGGAAGTCAGGCACCCAGAGCCAGTCCCAGTCCCAGTTTCAGTGTGCTCACTTGATTGGAATTACCATGGACAGAATCAGTCATTTTTGGTACCTACTGATGTGAGGATGGCAAATACCAGAAAAGCTTTGAAGAGTGTCCTGTCCTGAAAAAGCAGGTAGTGGCTCTCCCCTGGCTACTGAACACCACAGAGAGTTTGCCAAGGGACCAGATCTGAGACAGGACAGGCCATTTCATGGGAAGATAGTGTGGCCCACCAGTCAGAGGACAATCTGGATAATCACAGACCTACTTGGTGTAAGGAGGTGCCTTTGTGGGTGTGGGTGTGAGTTTGAGGTTATGTCTCATGTTCTGGGAATAGGTAGGAAAGGCGGTTTGTTTGATTTGGACAGGACTGTTTCTAGAATGTCATTTGACAAGGCAAGTGTTTCTATATCTGTGTATCCCACTGTGTCTGTGGATGTAGACTTTAGAAAAAGGAATGCATCAATGAATGTTTCCTGACTAGTAGACAGCTTTCCATCATACATCCTGCCCAATTTATGAATAGAGTGTGGCTAGCCTTATTGATGTGCAACACCTGCTATCTTATAAGTTCCTGTTTTCTTCCTGAATTCTGGCCACTCTCCCGAATAGGCTCATGCTTTTGTGTCCAAGATATGTACCCCCTCCAAGCTCTGTAAAATGGCCATGTACTGGATAGCTGAAGGGAATGGGAGCATTTCAGAAAACTCAGATATCAGTGTGACCAGGGAAGTCTCAGTGGTGAAACCCTGCTTTTCGCCAATTGCTTACCTCATGTTCTGCTGCCCTGAGTATCAGGAGGGTCTTTCCCTCATGCCATAGTTTTGTGAAGCCTGAAGAAAACAGTTTTCAAATGGAAATGAATGGGCATCACCTGTGTCTCTTTGCTAAATGCTTTGGAAAAGGATGTGTCTGAATCAGCCTTTTTACCCTGTGTGAGGCTGTGGCTTAGATTCTCAGCACCTGATGGATGTAAATAAGGATCCCATATGTGCATCCCAAACCAAAATGGCAAAAAGATCAGTCATTGTGGATGAAGTCTCTTGCCTTTCTCTGTTAGGTTCCTGACCTCCATCAATTTAGAAAAGGGATCCATTGGGTCAAATGAGTTCTTCAAAGCCCTGCAGAGGTCCTTGGGTTTTCTCCTGACTCTCAATCACATAAAGAATCTATACCTGACAGTCAGTAGGCCTCAAATTGGAGAAGCAGAGCAGTATTAAAATCAGGCCTATTTGACCACTCCTGGTTCACAGGAAGAATGTCCTGGCCACTCTGACATTATGCAAATGAGTGGCAAGGGAGCTTATTTTTGACACTGTCTAGAGCTGCGCCCCTCATGGAAACAACCAGCCAGATTTTATGATGAGGGCCTATATGGAAGAAAATGAGGGCCATGTGGGAGTGTTTTGATTTCAATTGTGGTAATTTTTGTGGCAATTAGAAGAGATGACTGGGTCCACCTGGGCTTGAACTCTGGCGTGATTCCCCTTAGAGACTGAGTACTGGAACTGACCTCAGAGAAGTATTGCCATGAATTGTGTTGGGATTTTAGGAGGCTACGCATGAGAGTTGCCCTTGCAAACTGATCTAGGGCCAGGGTTGCTTTCCACAGAGCACTGGGAATCTCAGCCAGGACATCACATGATTTTATTCTGAAAATCTTTGCAGCCAGAGTTGAGAGGCAAAACACACATGGACCTCACATTGTAGACCTCAATGGGCCTGGCTTCATGTGACCTTTTGGCCACTCTTTGGGAAGCCTTGCCTGTGATAATCCTCCAGAGCTTTCTTTGAAATGATCTTCCTCACCATTTAATGATTCCTGAATGAATTGAAACCCACAGGGCCTCCAACTTCATCCTTCAAAAATGGCTAGATAAATACCATGAAATTTTTGAAATTCCCATGAACAGGTCGCACTGGACAACCTTTGGATCTCCTGTTGCTGATTATGAGTGTACCAGACAGTGCCTTTATTGACTGGGTTTATGAAAATGGTGTATAACGAGATGCCAGTAAGTTGGAGCCTGCTGAGTAGTGGGCCTAGAGCAGTGGTTGGCAAGAGTGTGATAAAACATCTGTGGTTGGTCCATGTGGATCTGCATTGGCATCCAAATGGCTTGTGACTGACATGGTGCAGCCTGAAGACCCTTAAAAGTAAAGACATATTGTTCTATGGAGAGGTTTCAGGGCAATGTTCAGAATCAGGTTGCTATATTCAAGGGGGCAAGCTATATGGGATAGAAGCCTGGGTGGGGCATTCTCCTGCCAATCCTGACCCACCACATGGGACAGAACTCCCTCCAGCACTGTGTTCCAGTTGAACTTTTTGTATTTCGTGAAGCAAATACCAAACTCCCAGTGCAGCAGCAGAAAACAACAGGAAAAGTGGAGGATGAACAAATGGCTTCACAGTCCACGGGGGGGGGGGGGCACTTAGTCCGCATTGGCCACAGTTTACCTACAAAGAGAGAATTCAGCACTGCTGCCTCATGTTCATTGAAAAATAAGAAATATGTCCTCCAGGTCACATAGGTGCAGACCCAGCTTTGATGGTCTCACTACAAAGGAAGCTAAAGCTCCTGACAACAACATATATTTCATGTGCCCAACCTCAGAGGCTGTTTCTCAAGAAATCTTTATTCCAGCAGAGCTTCATGTTTGTGGCGTGTTTACCCTGCCCCTTACTTTTGGAAACTCCTCTACCACATCCAAGGTTGTGAACTCCTGAGCATGTTCCATTCCAGATATATATTCACAGATTTTCAAACTCTTCTCCTCTAATTGTGTCTTACTTGGGGTGAAGGTTATGTCAAGGCATTGTTCTGGATGAGTGTGGGAGGATTTTTTGTAGCATATATTTGCCTACTCATTGGATTCAATTTCCAATTTTCATTTCGAAGTACTGAATCCCTGACACTACACCATACCCTACTTGTCTCTGACTACTAATCCTAATATGATGGAGAAAAATAACCCAAACAGATTGGAAACTCAAGCAGTTCAGAGTAGGCATGGTGTACAGTTGGACTTGCCTTTTGCATGATAAAGTGTAGCTGTTATAAATCTAGTCAATTTTTCTGTTGAAATAGTTCTAAATACGTTTTTTAAGTTAACAAATAAATGAATTCCTGTCTCCCTCTCTCTCTAGCCTATTCAGCACATGTAATTTTATATGCACATATAAATTCCTATCTATTATCACATGTACATTCTTTTGAGATGGCTGATTTGGCAGATACAAACTGTGAGCAGAGATCACTTCTACTAAACGCTGTTGGAACTGAAAATTCAAAATATGTGTTAATTTCCTAGTTGAACAACATTATATATAAATCCATGTTCAGTTAAATAAATATATTTGGATCTGTGGATGATATATATTTCATAATGAATTTCGATTGGCATATATATTGCTACTTTTTAATGTCTGTGTTATACACACACACACACACACACACACACACTCTCCAGATTTTTTCAAAATATGAAATATATGTGTCTTATTATACATTCTATAAATTCATTCATGTTCATGTATGTGGATTTATAATCAACATTTCACAAGATTATTCTCAGAAATATTCATCCACCTGAAATACATATTATTTTCTAGTACTGACAACTAACTTCAGTGAATGGTGCATACAAATCCTAATATTTCTACAGTAACTCACCCAGTTTAACATGAATGCAAGTAGATTCCTATGGGATATGATGTGTGTTTTGACATTCATTTTTATTCAACACTGGTACTTTACTATTTCTTCAGTTTATGCACATCATAGGATATACATTTCATTTACAAGTTCGCGAAATTATAGACATTTGTTTCACTTTCAATCACTTCCTGTTTCAGAACACATGTATTCCTCCAGGTTTCTTTAAGAAAACTGGAGGAATACATGTGCTTCTTGCAAACAGGAAGTGATTCGAATCACTGTGAAGCAAAAGCTCTACTAACTTTCGAGAACCTTGTAAATGCCCTAATGTTAACATATGATGTGCAACTGGTTGAAATGAATGAATATATATGAATGTAAGATTTCTTATGTATTTTAAAATATCAATTCAATCCATTATTTAAAGTGGAATCAGTTATATTATTTATTCACAGTATCAACTATTCATGAATTATCTCTATATTCATAGACACAGGGTCCACCTCATTGTACCCCCAATACTAATTTATACATCTTCAAAATATTGCTCGAAGAAATGGGGGAAGAAATACCCATGTCACCTGATCTACATATACATTTTATCACAGTAATATTCAGGACACAAAAAGTAAAGGTCACACTTATGATTGTACCAAACCTAAAAGGAAAGTGAACATGGATTACTAAAAACATGCATGTCCAGGTTGCCTAAAGCTCTCAAATGAAAATCCTATTGGTGAATACATATTTGTTTCTTCCAAAGATTATATATTCAACCCCAACCCTGTTTAAAAAGTCTAATTTTGTCACTCACATTATACTTTGCCTGATTTTGAAATATCTTTATTGATATCTTCTCTCCTACATATTTTCGCCAGTTCATCATTGTGACTGTATCTTCACATGTGGTGACATTTACATTCACCCTCTAACCAAAACCCTATTGCTAAAGAACATTTGTTTCAAATCCGATATTCATTCTTCTTCCTATACCTTTCGACTATCTTCCTAATCCTAACTTCTATCACTTTTTGACTGAATGTTCTATTCTACATTCAATCATCCCAGGTACAAGGTCCTATGCCATTGTATTTCGATTTATCTGAGACAACTGTGCAGAATGTAATTCAACACTAAGTATCCCAATCAAGGACCCAATGACCTTCTGGGCTTCAAATCTTACATAGATTTCTGTTTTCATAATTATATTTCACCTATATATTGCTGTATATATTGCAGGTTCCCAAAACTTTATTCATCCTGCAGAATGATTCCTAACCAAAATTGAATCTGTTATTAAATCTAACCATACACTGTTCCATGAATATTACTTTACACAAGAGAAGGGGCAGAGCTGTTCTTAAAATACAGGAATGTAGGGGATCTTACACCTACTAAGAACCTCAAAGGTCCATGCAGAAATGATCACTGGAGAAGATGTAGGCAGCCCTGAAGGACCTGAGACAGCAATAGTCATCTTCCATGGAAAGCAACCTGGTCAGGATGAAGGGTTGTGTCTGAATCAGCCCCTCTCTTCTTAATGTAGAGAAGATGGACTAAACCAGGCCTGTGTGGAGAGCTGTTCCCGGGAGCCTATGGTTGATATACCATTCTAACTTGTGAAAGTGTCACAGAAAGTTGGGGCAGCCTCCATCTCATGGGACACTTAGAAGCAACAGTTAGGACAAAGTGGTTGCCAACTCAGTGAAATCATTCAGTTCAGGAAGAAAGTGACCTCACCTCACTTCCTTGGAGATTGAACTCTCTGAACTTTGGATCCGGGAAGCCAGGCACCCAGAGCCAGTCCCAGTCTCAGTAACAGTGGTCTCACTTGTTTGGATTCACCAAGGACAGAGTCAGTCTTTCTTGGGACCTACTGATGTGAGGATGGCCAAATGCCAGGAAAGCTCTGAAGAGGGGCCTTTCCTGAGAAAGTAGGTAGTGGGTCACCACTCGCTTCTGTAAACTTCACAGAGTTGGCCAAGAAGACCAGATCTGAGATAGGACAGGCCATTTCCGAAGAATATAGTATGGCCCACCAGTTAGAGGACACTCCTGAGAGTCACAGACCTACTTGGGTGAAGGAGGTGCCTTTGTGGGTGTGGGTGTGGGTTTGTGGTTTTTTCTCATGTTCTGAGAATATGTAGGAAAGGCTGTTTATTTGGTTAGGAGTGAACTGTTTTTTGTAAGTCATTTGACAAGGTGAGTGATTCTATGTCTGCGTATCCCACTGTATCCGTGGTTGTAGACATTAGAAAATAGAATGCAACAATGGATGTGTCCTGTCTAGTAGAAAGGTTCCCAGCATTCATCCTGCCCAATTTTTGAATGGACTGTGGCTTGCCTTATCGATGGGCAACACCTGCTATCTTCCTAAGTTCCTGTTTTTTTCCTGAATTCTGGCCACTCTCCAGAATAGGCTCATGCTTTTGTGTCAAAGATATGTATCATCTCCAATCTCTGTGACATGGCCATGTACAGGATAGCTGAAGGGAATGGCAACCATGTCAGAAAACTCAGATATTAGTGTGACCATGAAAGTTTCAGTGGAGAAACCTTGCTTTAGGCCTTTTGATTACCTAGTGTTCTGCTGCCCTGAATGTTTTTGTTTCTTTATGAGAGATCTAGGGGGCATGGCGTGAGGGACATGAGTTGCCTTTTAAAATTCAGTTGAAGGACATGAGTTGCCTTTTAGAAGTCACTTTGGTTTGAAGTCTGGTTGGGGAAGAACAGGTTGTAAAGTCATCTGGGGATGGGTTCTTCTATGAGAGAAACTAAAACCATGAGTACTGAATAAATGTTGCAGCAGTTGGAACATGTGGCTGTATAGAAGTTTCCTCACCAGGCTTTAGTATCCCCAGTTATCAGGACTGTCAACTTAACCTTTTAATTTTAGTGTTTCAGTTGTCCCTCCCCATAAGATACAGTGTAATAATTTAATGTCATTTGATCTTGCAAAATCTTTTTACTAGTATGACCTCTTTGTCTAATAGAGAAACCTCTACTTCTGGGCAGGATAATCGTACTAGCAAACACCAAGACTACCTGTGTCAGTTAGGAATATCAGTAGGTCTTAAACTAAAAACTTCTGCATCTGGCAGCTCCTTTTGATAGTCTCTTTTTATAGTTATCAGGCATTCCTGTCTGAGAATCCTTCTTTGTAGCCTGCAGTCTTACTTTCTTGGGGAGCGTAACATAAAGTGTATATGTTAAAATATTATTATTATTATTAGTAGTAGTAGTAGTAGTATTACTAATTAAAATGCCCAGGAATGGCTGTATTTTGGTTTTAACTGTCTTTACTAAGTGTTTAAGATGACACAATCAAACTGACTTTTGTTTCTATCTATTGTTAACAGTCAGCTGAGCTTTTATGGGAGTCATTTCTTGGGAAACTTGATAGTAGCTTCTCAGTTCTGCTAGTGCCATTTGCGCTAGGTGGGTCTAGGTCTTGCTTGACCATGTGGATTCCCTCGGAAGCATCAGTGATGTCTCGCTTCTCTGATGACTCTCCTCATTGTAGCAAATGCACTGACTGGCTTTCTGTTCTCCAGTGATCTCATTAATCTCCCTGATCGGGACGTTATGTGCCCCAGAGTTTTAAAGCTCTTTAGAGAAGTCCCCTGTTCCCTGGATTCAGACTGACTCAGAGGGCAAGAGACAAATATTGGTTTTCTTGACCCTTTTGATTTAAATTTAATTTTAAATTTTAATCTTAAACATCGAGCAAATAAATTTTAACAGCCTAATATTGTGAGTACTGGGCTTTAATGTCTATAACTTTATAATTATTTATCTTTTTATTTATTGGGATCTGTATTATTCTGTCTGTCTTGTAGGTGATGATTTATTATCTTAAATTAACCCATGTTGTGTTCTTAAATCTACACTTCTGTAAAACACTAACAGGGAATCTTTAGATCACTTATAAGAAAATTACAAAATAAAAATTTTTAACTAGAGTAAAAATACTTAGTTCATGTAATAGCTACCCTGAATTTTTTGGCTGAGTTATACATTATATCCCCTGTTTGAGATCCTAGTAATCTTGAAAAAAAAAAAAAGAAACTTTTGAACATAACTTTAAATGAAATTAAATCTGACCTACTGCTTTTGTAGTCATTCTCACATGTACTAAGATGGGACACAGAGCCTTATCTCAGGTAAGGCAGGGCTCTTTATGAATCTTAAGTGTTTTAGTTCTAAAGCTGATGTTTTTTTTTTTTTTTTAAATATAATTTTACAAAGTTTACCTAAATTGTTTGAGTTCACATGAACATTAGCTAACAACTTATGATATCACATTTAAAATATGAATTAAAGAAAGGCTGAAAGTTTTTAACCTTTACCTAGATTACGCTCTCATTAACTTAAAAATACATTTAAATTGTTCGCCAAAGTAAAATGTAACATAAAATTTTACATATCTTATTGAAAACAGGTAAATAAATCCCCAATATATTTTTTAACATATAACTTCAGAACACCAGAGTGATATAATGCTCTTTTCAAGTTTCTACCTTACAGACTTGTATACCTGGAAGATATGAGCACATTGATAGCATCACAATTACATTGATGTTTCTACATTAACCAAGTTTAGCTTTTAAAGAAATGGCAGTACAGTGCTCTAAAATAACAGTTCTTATTTAATCAGTTGTTTAATTTTTATGGTTGCTTGCTCTAGAAAAAATAAAACTTAATAAACACAATGTTATGGGTAAACTTATGTTTAAAGAAATTTTTCTCTCTTTAACACATGACTGATTTTTACAATCTTATACAGACTTTAGTACAAACTTATACAGAACTTAGTAAATCAATCAGATTTCAAAAAAAGTACTCATGAATGAGTAATCCCATATTAAATTTACTTTACTTATTTATCAAAATATTAGACAAATGTTTTGAACAGTGTAAACCATTTTTTGTTGTTGAAGAAAAAGTCCTAGAACAAAGGCATATTAGACCTTTTGTAGATATTATTATTTTATTCGATTTCTGAACACCTAGAAAAACTTGTAAGCTTAAATTTAAAGACATTTATTTTTTTCTGCTTATCCAATTTAAATTGAATCTTTTAAATCACATGAATTAAAGATCTTTGGATGTACTTTTTAAAATTTGTTTTTATGAGCGCATTTTTTTATGAGTGCTTCTTATATATGTTAATTTGTGTAGCATATATATGATATAAGGACACATGTATATATATATACACACATACAACACATAACAAAAGTGTGCACACATAATCATAGTAAAGGTCTTGTAGCTTTTCACAGGTAAAATTTCCACTGCAATATTTCAAAAATTCCACAGTTGGTCAAAGATAGAACTGATCAGAAAAGCATTAACCTAGGTCTGTAGGATAAAAATCATGAGGTCAAAAAAAAAATAAATAAAGAATCTAAGGAGAAAAGTAAGAGTCCTAGAAAAAATGACTGACCAAGAATTAGTAGATACCATACAATTTACCTTTTTTCCCCCTTAGGCCTCAGATCAGTCTCCTACTGATCTTGCAGGCTTCTTTCATTTGCATTTCAAAATAAGTCCTGGCTGAGGTCTGGAAGGAGCTGGAAAAAAACTGCTATTCTGAGCAGACACCTCAGGCCTAAGGCATTTTAACCATAATTTTCAGGTTAGGATGTTGAAAATTATGATACAAGTTTAAGATACAATTCACAAAATTTTATATTTTTACATCTTGTTTTGTCAACAGATACCATACTATGATATAATATCCTTGTCCAAATTAATGCACTGGTACACACAGTGACATTTTCCCAGGCAACTCAAATCAAAACTGGAAAAAAAAAAGACTGAATGATTGGAAAGTTATTTGCCAACTTGGAAGTTGAGTTCTTCAGTTTTCCATCTTAAGTATTTAAGTTCTCTGGCATGAATTATCTGAAATCATAAACTAAACAATTACCTAAACCCGACTTTTAACTGCAAGATTGTTCAATGCTTCAAAAAACCATTCAGATACTAGATTGTTACAATAAAACATCATCCTTTAGACACACATTCAGCTAAGATCATTCGCAAGAAACAATTTATAATATCAACACATAACTGCACATGTCTTAAAAGGCCAGAAACAAAAACACAAGACAGACAGAAAGGAGCTCCAGACTATGGTTGACCGACAGAAGCTTTTAAAACAGAACAGATAAGAGAAAAATCTCCTACACCAGTGGCACCATAGATGTCTCCAATAGGGGACCAGATATTTTCACAGATGGGCAATCTGAAATGTAAAATCAAGGGTCTCCATGGTGACTTCACTGCATTTAGTGTTTCCTTTTTCTTTTTCTCTTTTTTAAAAAGACAGAAGTGGCATAATACTTACAGTGCTGGGAAGGAAGGAAGAAATTTCCTGAATCAACAGGGCTTTTGCAGCTGCTGTGAGTGCTTCAGTCCCTCCATTTACTTACAGGATTAGCTCCTCTGGTTCAGTTCCATTCCAAGCATGCTCCATCTTCTAACACTTCAGTAGTCACCTCTAATAAATTTCTGGGATGGGGGGGGTATCAAAATTTGTAACTTAAAGTTTGTTTCCTGTCCTTAAAGCCAATTAATGCCAATTTAATAATGAGGACAGGGTTTTGACAAAAAGAAAAAGGGAGGTTTATTGCTTTGCTAACAAAGGAGAAACACAGGAGACTTTGCCCTAAAATTGTGACTCTCTTAATCTGGAGGGACAAGGGGTTTTGAAGGAGTTTCACTTGTTAACCTGGGAGATACTCAGTTTTTAAATCCCCAGCCGGCATTGCCCTGTGCAGTGGGTGTGCCCCAGGCAGCCAGCTAGGGGCTTCTCTCATCCTGCTTACCAAAGGGGGGTAAAGTTCATCGCAGTTTCTTAAAACACAGTCCAAAGCGGTGTCAGGATTACTTACTTTATTACCCATTTTCACGTCCAATATCCTTAAGTTTTTACCACAGAAATCACACAAAAAAATGCACAAAAACAAACAAACAAACAACAACAAAAAAAAAACCATATAGATCACAGAACAAAACACACACAAATAAAGAAACCTGGCACCACAACAGAAAAACAGAGGATCAATGCAACATCTTGCTAAAGGTCCGGGGTAGGAGTGCATGCGTGCCTGTCGGCACCTCTCTACCCTTCCAGAGAAATTCCCTACAGAACAGAAAAGAGGACAGAATGATTCTCATTACTGTCCCGGACAGGAGCATATGTGAGCCTCCCCAGGCCACTTCTCTGTCTTCAGAAGAGATCTCCCTTAACCGGATATCAGATTTTATAACAGCGCCACTTACCTATGGAGGCTTCCTCCACCAGGTGCTTTCTAATAGTTTTAGTGCAGTGGTTCACTGCAGTGCTCCCCAGACGTAAGGCTCAATCCAAGGCCTTGGAATGTCTCAAGTTGTGCACCCCCTATAGTGGCTCTCTAGCCTGGAGCCCTGGAGGGAAGGCCAGCTTCAGAATTTCCAGCAGTCTGGTCTTCTGATCTGTTCGGGCAGGGTCATCTCGCTGGGGACCTCCAAAATGATAGAGCAGGATGCAAGAAAAGACCTTTGACTCCAATTAAAATCAAATTAAGGCAAGCTTATTATTTCAACAGGCCAGGCTGCCTCTCCCTCCCATAACGGTGGGAACAAGACAGAAACCCCACCTTTCCTGCAGCCCAGCTATGTAGCCCAGAAAGATACACAAAAGGGGGTTACAGATAACAGAACTTTGACAAGCATCACACTAATGGTAGTTTACATTTTTTTTTTTTTGCTCACCCCAACATCAGAAATTATGAGGACCATTAGAGCCTCAGAGACTCATTGTCTGGCCAGGGAAAGAAAATATTTATGAGGTGTCACTAAAGTTTCAGAGAGCGCTGTTATCTGGTCAGAGAGCCAGGCATGGGTGAGTTCAAGACAAGGGTAGGCATTTCAAGCAGGTTCAGAATTTGCAGTAATGTATAGTAAAGCCAAAATTATCTTGTCATGGCTTTGTGGCAAGATGGCTCCCAATTTTAATAAAAGATCAGGTTGGATCTATCAACCCTGTCCCTTACTTTTGGAAACTCCCCTTCCAACACCAAGGTTGTGAACTCCTGAGGATTTTGCATTCCTGATATGTATTCACAGATTTTCTGACTCTTCTCCTGTAATTGTGTCTTAACTGGGGCCAAAGTAATGTGAAGGCATTGTTCTGGATAAGAGTGGGAAGAATTTTGTGTAGCACATATTTGCATACACATTAGATTCATTATCTAATTTTCCATTCGAAATACTGAATCCCTGACACTAACAAATAGCATTGAATCTCTGACACTAACCAATAGCTGACCAGAATCTGACTACTAAACCATTATGATGGAGAAAAATAACCCAAACACAATAGAAACACAAGCAGTTAATAGGAGGCATGGTGTATAGTTGGACTTGCCTTTTGCATGATAAAGGGTTGGTGTTATAAATCTAGTAAATTTTCTGTTGAAATAGTTCTCCATGTGTTTTTAAAGTTAACAAATATGTGAATTTCTGTCTCCTTTTCTCTGTAGCGTATTCAGCACATGTAATTTTATATGCACATATAGAATACTATTTGGTATCACACATACATACTTTTGAGGTGGCTGACTTGGAAGATACAAATTGTGAGAAGAGTTCACTCCTCCAAAACGCTATTGGAACTAAGAATTCAAACTATGGGTCAGCTTCCCAGTTGAAAAACATTATACATAAATCCATGTTTACTAAAATAAATATTTTTGCATCTGTTGATGATATATATTAAATGATGAATTTCGATTGGCATATATATTGCTACTTTTTAATGTCTGTGTGTGTTTTTTTGTCTCTCTCTCTCTCTCTCTCTCTCTCTCTCTATATATATATATATATATATATATATATATATATATACTCTCCAGATTTTTCAAAATATGAAATATATGAGTCTTATATTCACTCCCTGAATTCATTCATGTTCATGTATTTTGATTTATAATCAACATTTCACAAGATCATTCTTAGAAATATTCATCCACCTGAAATCCATATTTGTTTCTTAGTACTGAAAACTAACTTCAGTGAATGGTGCATAGAAATCCTAATATTTCTGCAGTAACTGACCCAGTTTAACATCAATACGTGTATATTCCAATGGGACATGATGTGTATTTTTACGTTCATTTTTTTACAACACTATTATTTCTTCAGTTTATGCACATCATAGGATATATATTTCATTCACAAGTTCACAAATTTATTGGCACCTGTTTCACTTTCAATCTCTTCCTGCTTCAAAACACATGTATTCCTCCAGGTTTCTTGACTGGTCTTTTCATGAGACTTCTTTCCAAACACATTATTTTCGATTTCCATAATCACTTTTGAAACAAAACTCACACACTCTTCATGATAAACCATAAACCTAATATTAAAATTATATGTATAACTGGTTGGAATGAATGATTGTTTATCAATATAAGATTTTCTGTGTATTTTCAGATATCAATTCAATCCTTTATTTAAATTTGGAAACAGTTATATTGTTTAATCGTAGTATGGTCTATTCATGCATTATCTCTATATTCCTAGACACAGTATACACCTATTTGTAACCCCAATACTAATTTATACATCTTCAAAATATTGCTCCCAGAAATGGTGGAATAAATACACATGTCATGTGATCTACATATACATTTTATCACAGTAATATTCTGGACACAAAAAACAAAGGTCACACTTAAGATTGTACGAAAACGTTAATGGAAAGTGAGCATGCATTACTGAAAACATCTATGTCCAGGTTGCCTAATGCTCTCAAATGTCAATTCTATTGGTGACTACATATTTGTTTCTCCCTAAGATTATACATTCAACCTCAAGCCGGTTGAAAATGTCTAATCCTATCAATCACTTTATCATTTGCCTGTATTCCTAATGTCTCTATTGATATATGCTTTCCTACATATTTTCCACAGTTTATCATTGTGACTGACTCTTCACATGTGCTCACATTTACATTCAATCTCTACCTGAAACCCTGTTGCTAAAGAACTTTTGATCCAAATCCTATACTCACTCTTCTTTCTAAACCTACCGACTATCTTTCTAATAATACCGACTATCCCTTTTTGACTAGAAGTTCTCATCGACATTACATCATCGAAGGTACAAGGTCCTATGCCATTGTACATCAGTTTATCTGAGAGAACTCTGCAGAACATAATTCAAAGCTAATTATCCCAATCAAGGGCCCAATTCCCTTCTGGGCTTCAAATCTTACCTAGATTTCTGTTTTCATTCTTATATTTCACTTATACTTTATTGTAAATATCGCAGGTTCCCAATAGCATTATTCATATCGCAGAATGATTCCTAACCCAAACCAAACCTTTTATTAACCCTAACCATACACTGTTCCCTTTCTAGTTGAACAACATTATACAAAAATCCATGTTCAGTAAAATGAATATTTTTGGATCTGTGGATGATATATATTTCATGATGAATTTCAATTGGCATATATATTGCTACTTTTTAAAGTCTATTTGTGTGTGTGTGTGTGTGTGTGTGTGTGTGTATATATATATATATATATATACATATTTATATATACACACACTATCCATATTTATCAAAATGTGAAATATATGTGTCTTATTATACACTCCCTAAATGCATTCATATTCATATATGTGGATTTTTTTTTGAGCAATCTCCAGAGAGAGAGCTAATGCATCTTCTCTGGGTTATCTTTTATTACAATTTTTCTCATCATTATAGATTCAGGATATGTCATTGATTATATAATTTAAAACTTTGCCAAGACATGACATTTTCTTAACCATGATTGGGGGTACAAAAAATGCAACATTAATTTACATTTTTCCAGGATATGTTTTTCGGTTATATAATTATTAAAAGTACAGAATCATTAATAAAATACATCACTAATTTACATTTTTCAGATTTTCCCAAGATTTACTATTATTCACAATATATGCTATTTTCTTATTAACTAATGCCAAACTACATAACCAGACTCTAAGTCTCCTAACCAATCATTAACCTAAAATACACTTGTACTTTATTTCTAATCTAAAATTTCCATCTAAAAAAGTCCCTTTAAATCTTATATGTAAAATATTCTTAAGTTTATGAATCATTCTTAAAACATATCAGAAACCTATACAACTAAAAATTTAAGAATTTCTAAACTTAAGAATCTAAATAAAATAATATTTCTAACATTACTCTAAAACTGTGTCTTATAAAGCTGTTTTAATTAATTCTTAAATTAATTCTCATAAAACTGGTTGAGCTGCTTTCTCAAAGAGTTTCTTTGTTTCTCAGTCAAGGTACACTAGTTCTCATATCTTTATAATCTTTCTCAATAGAAAGTAAGTTCTAAAAATCAATCCACTTTCCACCAATATTAACTATGCTCATCATATATCCCTATGTAAAGTAAGAAAGTGTTTATAAAAAGAGAACAAAATATATCTTTAAATGTTTTAACATTCCTAAGTTTATAATATAACTTTCCTTAATCAAAAATGAGACTGCATGTGGTGAAGTTTGTGAAATAAGCATACTGATTAGGTTCTATAAGAGACTGGAAATATGGGCTTGGGTTCTAGTTGATATAATCAATGTGGTGCCTAAAATTCTCATGACCTTTCAAAGGATGATTGTTGTCCATTTTCAGGTTTGTCCACAATGTACTGAGATAGAAGAACAACCTTCTACTTTGTCCTTGATATGCTGAGGGGTAGTAGAACAGCCTCCAAGGCATGAATTACCTGTTATGTTCCAGCTTTCTGAAACTTAATTTGTTTTGCATTTAACATACTCATGCCTCCTGTCAGAAACATAAGCATGAAATGAAAAGTCCCAATTACATAAAAAAGGGTCACATGGTTTCCGTTTCCCACCAAGCAGTGTGGCTTTGCCAGCATTCATCCTCACTATGACCCTGTCAAGACAGTGAAAGAGCCGTTTTGCCAACAGTTTTTCTCACTGTGACCCTGTCAAGACAGTGAGTGGGAGATCGCCTTCACCATGTTGGTTTTTTCTTTTTTTAAGGAATGAACTCCAAGCAATGAATTTTCCTCTTAGAACAGCTTTCAATGTTCACATAGATTCCAATATGTTGTGTCTGTGTTTTCATTTATCTCTAAGAATTTTTTAATTTCCTCCTTGATGTCTTCTATAACTCATTGATCATTCAGTAACCTATTGTTCATTCTCCAAGTGATGTATGCTTTTTCCTTCCTTCTTTTATTGTTGATTTTCAGTTTCATTGCATTATGATCAGATAAGATGCATGGTATTATCTCTACTCCTTTATATTTTCTAAGAGTTGCCCTGTGACATAATATATGTTCTATTTTTGAGAAGGATCCATGTGCTGCTGAGAAAAAATTGTAACTGCTTGATGTTGGGTGGTATATTCTATATGTCAATTAAATCTAGGTTATTAATTGTGTTATTTGTGTTATTGAGTTCTATAGTTTCCTTATTCAACTTTTGTTTGGAAGATCTGTCCAGTGGCTAGAGAGGTGTGTTGTATTCTCCCATGATTATTGTATGGTGGTCTATTTGACTCTTGAACTTGAGAAGAGTTTGTTTGATGAAAATAGTTGCACCATTGTTTGGGACATATATATTTATGATTGTTATGTCTTGTTGGTGTATGGTTCCCTTAAGCAGTATGTAGTGGCCCTCTTTATCCCTTTTGATTAACTTTGGCTTGAAATCTATTTTATTTGATATGATTATGGACACTCCTGCTTGTTTCCGAAGTCCATATGAGTGATATGATTTTTCCCAACCTTTCACTTTCAGCCTATGTTTGTCTTTTTCCTATCAAATGCGTCTCCTGTAGGGAGCATATTGTTGGGTCTTGTTTTGTGATCCATTCTTCTAGCCTGTGTCTCTTAATTGGTGAGTTTAAGCCATTAACATTTAGGGTTATTATTGATATATGGGTTGTTCTTCCAGTCATATATGTTTATTTCCGTTACGAAACATGGTTTGTTTTCCTCATTGATTATTTCCCGCTCCTTTACTGTCCTACCTCC
Organism: Callospermophilus lateralis; assembly: GCF_048772815.1. NCBI lineage: Eukaryota > Metazoa > Chordata > Mammalia > Rodentia > Sciuridae > Callospermophilus > Callospermophilus lateralis. The sequence continues at coordinate 2,674 of NW_027514744.1, read as the reverse complement.
CACTGTTGGTTTTCATTGTTATTTTGAATTCATTCATATTCATATATGTGGATTTATAATAAATTTTTCACAAGATTATTCTCAGAAATATTCATCCACCTGAAATACATATTTGTTTGCTAGTACTAAAAACTATCTTCAGTAAATGGTGCATAAATATCCTAATATTTCTACAGAAACTGACCCAGTTTCACATCAACGCAAGTAGATTCCTATGGGACATGATGTGTATTTTGACATTCATTTCTATTCAACACTGGTACATTACTATTTCTTCAGTTTATGCACATCATAGGATATATATTTCATCCACAATTTATCAAATTGATAGGCATTTGTTTCACTTTCAATCACTTCCTGATTCAAAACACATGTATTCCTCCATGTTTCTTGACTGCTCTTTTCATGAGACTTCCTTCCAAACACATTAATTTCAATTTCCATTATCAATTTTGAAGCAAAACTCACACACCCGTCATGATAAACCATAACCGTAATATTACCATTATATGTATATTTGGTTGGAATGAAAGATTGAATATCAATATGAGATATCCTGTATATTTTCAGATATCAATTCAATCCATTATTTAAAGTGTAATAAGTTATATTATTTATTCACAATATGGTCTCTTCATGCATTATCTCTATATACATAGAAACAGGGTATACCTCTTTGTACCACAAATACTAATTCATATGTCTTCAAAATATTGCTCCCAGAAATGGTGGAAGAAATACTCATGTCACCTGATCTACATATGCATTTTATCACAGTATTATTAAGGACAAAAAATACAAAGTTCACACTTATGATTGTACCAAACCCTAAATGGAACATGAACATGGATTACAAAAAATATCCATGTCCAATTTGCCTAATGCTCTCAAATGTCAATCCTATTGGTGACTTCATATTTGTTTCTTTCTAAGATTATATATTCAAACTCAACCCTATGAAAATGTCTAATCCTATCACTCACTTTATACTTTGTCTCATTTTGTAATGTCTCTATTGATATCTGATTTCCTAAATATTTTCCCCACTTCATCATTGTGACTCAATCTTCACATGTGCTGACATTGACATTCACTCTCTAACCGAAACCCTTTTGCAAAAAAAATTGGTTCAAATCCTATACTCACTCTTTTTTCTAAACCTACTTACTATCTTCCTAATCCTACCAACTGTCTCTTTTTGAATGGATGTTCTCTTCGACATTCAATCATTCAAGGTACAAGGTCCTATGCCATTTTATATCGATTTATCTGAGGCATGTGTGCAGAACATAATTCAAAACTAATTTTCCCAATCAAGGGCCCAATGCCCTTCTGGGCTTCAAATCTTACCTAGATTTCTGTTTTCATACTTATATTTCACCTATATATTCTTGTAAATATCACAGGTTCCAAATAACATTATTCATCCCGCAGAATGATTCCTAACCCAAATCGAACATGTTATTAACACTAACCATACACTGTTCCCTCAATCTAACTTTACAGAAGAGCGGGGACAGTGTTGGTCTTACAATACAGGAATGTAGGGGATCTTACACCTGCTGAGAACCTCAAAGATCCATGCAGAAACAATCCCTGGAGAAGATGTATGCAGCTATGAAGGACTTGAGAGAGCAAAAGTCATCTTCCATGGCAAACAACCTGGTCAGGATAAAGGTTTGTGTCTTAATCAGCCTCTCTCTTTTTAATGTAGAGAAGATGGACCATCCATGCCTGTGTGGAGAGCTGTTCCAAGGTGCCTATGGTTTATATACCATTCTAACTTGTGAAACTGTCACAGGAATTAGGGGCTGCCTCCATTTCAACAGACTATAGGAAGCAACTGTTAGGACAAAGTGGTTGCCAAGGCAGTGACCTCATTCAGTTCCTGAAGGAAGTGACCTCACCTCACTTCCTTGGTTTTGGAACTCTCTGATCTTGGGATCCAGGAAGGCAGGCACCCAGAGCTAGTCCCAGTCCCAGTCCCAGTGTCTCACTTGTTTGGATTTACCAAGGAGAGCGTCAATCTTTCTTGGTACCTACTGATGTGAGGTGGGCCAAATGCCAGAAGAGCTCAGAAGAGGGGCCTTTCCTGAGAAAACAGGTAGTGGCTCACCGCTGGCTCCTCTCAACCTCACAGAGTTGAACAAGGAGACCAGATCTGAGTAAAGACAGGCCAATTTGGGGGAACATACTATGGCCCGCTAGTCAGAGAACACTCTGGATAGTCTCAGACCTACTTGGGGGAAGGAGATGCCTTTGTGGGTGTTGGTGTGTGTTTGTGGTTTTGTTTCATGTTCTGAGAATAGGTAGGAAAGGTGGTTTGTTTGGTTTGTGTGAACTGTTTCTGGTAAGTCGTTTGACAAGGCGAGGGTTTCTATGTCTGTGTATCCCACTGTGTCCCTAGTTGTAAACATTAGAAAAGAGAATGCATCAATGAATGTTTCCTGTCTAGTAGAAAGCTTCCCAGGATTCACCATGCCCGATTGATGAATGGATTGTGGCTTGACCTATGGATGGGCAACACCTACTATCTTCCTAAGTTCCTGTTTTCTTCCTGAATTCTGGTCACTCTCCAAAATAGGCTCATGATTTTTTGTCCAAGATAAGTACCACCTTCAAGCTCTGTGACATTGTCATGTACTGGATAGCTGAAAGGAATGGCCAGCATCTC
>NW_027514743.1:0-127500 GCF_048772815.1 Callospermophilus lateralis | reverse complement strand
AAGACATGGGATGCCTACCTGCTGTAGCAATGCCCTGCATTAGAAGGCTTTGTGCTAGAGTCTTATTGGCTTTGACCTTGATCGCAGGCACACAGTTCCTGGGAATAAAGAAACACTCTTGTTATACAATAAAAATGTTTCACCAAGATCCCATGCTCCTGGACCTGCCCACCTAACAGTAACTGTAAACAATAAACTTTCTTGATAGCTACACAAAGCTTCTAACATTGCATGTTAGAATGTAACTGAGGAATAAGCTGCATAACGTTGCTAACTCTATAACCTTCCAAATGACACAATAAACAATAGTATATCACTGATGCCAATGACCAAATGCAACCTATTGATATAAATAAAGCTGGCAGCTTGACCATTCTGCCATTCTGTCATTCTGACTCTGCATCTTCTCTTTCTGTCTCTTTTCATTTTCCTTACATTTAATATTAATATCCATACAGTTATCTCTAAAGCTAATATAATAGCTACCCTGTGACCACATTATTGATATTACATTAATATTAAAGGCCACAGGGAAGATATAATATTAGTTTTAGTTGCAATATTATGGATATCATAGTAGTCTTAAAAGCCATTGAAGGTATTATCACAAGATAGCTATTGTATTAAATTTAGAGGTCACACTATGAATATTATGATATTAAAGTCTAGAGGGCAGTTATCATATTAGTTTTGGATGCTATATTATCAATATTAAAGGACACAAGGAAGTTATTACATTAGTTTTACATGGTATATTATAAATATCATATTAGCACTAAAGGCCACAGAGCAGTTATTACTTTAGTTTTAAAGAGCACAATATGTTTATCATATTACATATCATATTAAAGGGCCCAGGCAGCTACTATATTAAGTTTAGGAGCTACAGTATGGATAGCGTATTAGTTTTAAAGTCCACAGGGTATCTATTATACTAGTTTTAAATCCAACAGTATGGATATAATATTTGTCCTAAGGACACAGGACATATGTAATATTAATTTAAGATGCTATATTATGGATATAATATTAATATTTAAAGCCATAAATCATCTATTATGTAATATATGCTATTATATGGATATTATAGTAAGATTAAAGGACACAAATCATCTATTATGTTAGCTTGAGTTGCAGTAGCATGGATATCATATTGGTATTTAAAGCCACAGTGCCACTATTTTATTAGTATTGGATATACTGTATCGCAGATATCAGATTAATATAAAAGCCACTGGGAAACTATTATATTAATTTTGATGCTATGCTATAAAATTGTAATAGTTTTAAAGTTACAGGGCAGCTACTATATCAGTTTTAGATGATAAATTAGCTATTTTATCAGTTTCAGAGGCTACAGTGCAAATATCATGTTAGTATTAAAGTGAACAGGTTAGATATTATATTGTCATATAAATGTCATATGGAAGCTACTAAATTAGTTCAATATGCTATAATATTGACATTGCATTGATATGGAAGACCACAATTCAGCTATTGTATCAGCATTAAATACTGTAGTATGAATACCTATTAGCATTAAAGGCCATAGGGCACTATTATTCTACTTTTAGAAGCTTTGGTATGGATATTATATGGCTATTATAGATTACAGGCATCCATTTCATCAGATTTAGATCAACAGTATAGATATTTTATTAATATTAAAGTTTTATACTCTATTATAATTATTATATTACTATGAAATTCTACAAGGCTGCTATATTATCAGTTTTGGTGCTATAGTATGTATGCACTATCAGTATTAAAACATCACTTGACAACTATTACACTAATTTCAGAGGCCACAATTTTTATCTCAATATTAAAGGCTACCAGGCAGCTATTATGTCAGGTTTAGATGTTACAGTATGCATATTATGTTAATATTACAGGTTACAGAGCAGCTATTATATTAGTTTTTGGAAGGCATAGTATGGACATCTTTAATATTAAACACAACAGGCACCTATTAGTCTTAGGTACTATAGCATGGATATCATTAGTATTAAAGATCACAGGGAAGCTATTATAATATTTTCTAAGTACCATAGTGCATATCATATTACCCTTGAAGGCCAAAAGGAAGCTATTTTATTCATTTTAGAGTCTACAATATGAATATAATATTAGAATAAAAGGCTAGATGGAGACTATAATGATGATACATATGGATAAAATTAGTATTAAAAGGGTACAGGACAGCTATTCTGTTAGTTTCAGAGGCCAAAGTATTGATATTATATTAAAGTCAAAGGCTACAGGGCAGCTATTATATTAGTATTAATGCTACAGTATGGATATTATATGACATTTATAGGCCACAGGGCATCTATTTTATTAGTTTTAGATGCTATAATATGGATATTAGTAGTAAAGACCAAAATTCAGATATTATATTTGATTTATGTGCTATAGTATGGAAATTATACAAGTATTAAACACCACAGGACAGCTGCTATAGTACTTTAGGATGCTATATATGCATATTACATTAATATTAAAAACCAAATTCAGCTACTGTTATATTTAGATTGCACATTATAGATATCATATGATCATGAAAAGACACAAAACAGCTCTTATATTAAGTTTATGTGCTTCTCTGTGGAGATTTTATTATTACTGGAATTCACTGGGCAGATAGTATATAAGTCTTAAATGCTGTAATCTGGATATTACATTATAATATCAATAGTATGGGTAAATATTAAACGTCACAGGGAAGTATTATCTTAGCATTAGGTGCTACAATATGGATATCATGTTGGCATGAAGTCCACAGGACAGCTAATATATTAGTATAAAATACTATAGAATGGACATAACATCAGCATTAAAGGCTACAGTAGAGCTATCATATTTATTTTACGTGGTGTATTAGGATATTATATTAGTATTAAATTCCACGGGGAATCTATTACATTAGTTTGTCATGCTGTAGTATTAATACCACATTGATGTTAAATGTCACTTTCCTGCTACAATATTAGCTTTAGATTCTAGAATAAGGATATTACATTAGTATTAATAGCCACAGGGAAGCTATTTTATCAATTTTATAATAGTTGGATATCATGTAAGTATTTAAAGTCACAAGGCAGCATTTATAATCACTTACATTATTTAGTATTGATTTTATACTAGTATTAAAGTCCACAGGGCAGTTATTATATCACTTTTTGATGCAATAGTATGGGTAAATATTAATATTAAAGGCCAAAGGATTAGGGTTAGCGCCCATGGATTCAATACCCAGTACCCTCCCCCCAAAAGATTAAACAATTCTAAAGTAAAACCTTAGGACATGGTTATATTTTCTCAAACACCTAATTATTTAATTATTCATATAGTTAATTAAAATCAAATAGTTCAAACTAATATAAAATTCAAAGTATGTGGGCTGGGGTTGTAGCTCACTGGTAAAGCACTCATCTAGCATGTGTGAGGTGCTGGGTTTGAGGCTCAGCACCACATAAAAATAAATTAATGAAAATGAAGGCATTGTGTCCAGTTACAACTAAAAAATAACTTTTAAAAAATTCAAAGTATGTGCCTCTTTTGCATATTTCATGTTGAAGTAATAACATGTTAACTTATTATATTTTTATGCTGTCACTAGGTTCTAGGTTTTCCTTCTTAAAACATGATCACTACAGGGGAAAAAAAATGACATTTTAGAGATTTTATTTCAACTCATGGTTTAACTTTCTCTAAAGAGTTACTTTATTAAAAAAATTGTCCTAATACAAATTGACTCACTGTGACTGAATGACTTACCCAAAGAATTCTTGTCTCTATTTTATTTCTATACAGACCTTTTAGCAGCAATATAATTAAATATTTGTCACTGGGGCAAATAGTCAAAGAAATAGTCATCTCCTCCAAGACCTCTACAGGAAGTGGTGAGCCAAGAGAAACAGAGGTGTCAACTCAGTCCAGGAGTGATAATAGATGCTGCTGTGTTGTGGGAAAACACTCTACCTTTTAGAAATCACACGGAGCTATGGATGCCCAAACTCTTGCATGAGTCTAAATCTAGTTGAAATTCTAAGTAATTTTATTGTCTCTAGCTCATCATGAAGCTCATGACAACTAAAGGATCTATGGGGCTGAAGATGTATCTCAGTGGTAGAAGGATTTCCTAGCATGCAGGAGGCCCTAGGACCAACCCCCAGAACCACAAAAGGAAAAAAAAAGAATTTGTGTCTTATTTGTGTAATCAAATAGAAAATGAATAATCATTTCTCTTAAGAAAACATGTTGGGCCTAAAACACTTGAGACTCTCAAAATCAAAATACTCTCCTTATAGTGTATTGCATACCTAGACCATCATGAACAGTGGTGTCACATCATAAAGCATGTTCGCATTAAGAATACCATCAAAACTACAAAAAGGCTTTATTGACTGTTGATAAGAAAAATGAACATAATCTAGCTTAGGAAATTATTAACACAATATTAGGATAACATTAGGATAAAATGTAATCATGGCATTTCCCACATGAAATAATTCTAACTACTAATAAATACATAATTTCAAAAGAAAGTCAAATATCTGAAATCAAAAGCAAATTGATACATTTTTAAATAATATTTTGAACAGAGGCAAAACACTTAAAGAGTTCTCCCGCAAGAATTCCTGACAACATAAAGTATCATGCGTATTAGAAGGCCCGTCCCTTTGTATGCAAGGAATAAGAGAACTTACTGATGAATGTAGAACTTTAATAGGACATATGGACATGCTTTCTAAATTTTAGAGAAGAAAAAATATCTTTTTTTAAAAAAAGCTTATTTTTAGTAAATGTATCTGAATTACAAAAAAGCAGCTACTGACTTGTCTCTTACATTTTGAAATGATTTGCATCTCAGGAAATTTCATCTATAGTAGTTTTAAATATCATGAAATATCAATAGTTGACATTAAAAATTTCATCATCCCTCTTCTCTTTGAAACTGTTTTGAAATTTTCTTAGAATAATTTCATATGAATTTGGAAGACGCACTGTGGTATATGTGTATATGTGGAAATACATGACCTTTTTAAAAAATCTTTATTTTTAGTTGTAGTTGGACACAATACCTTTGTTTTATTTACTTATTTTTATGTGGTGCTGAAGATTGAACCCAGGGCCTCGCATGTGGTAGGTGAGTGCTCTACTACTGAGCCACAACCCCAGCCCCAATATATGATTTTTTGAAACCATACCTCTCATGCTTGAGTCCTGTCAAAGACATCTTCTGTGTGTGTGGTGCTAGGATGGACTCCATGGCCTCTCACATGGCAGGCAAGTGCTCCGCCATTGAGCTGCACACCCAGTCTCCAAAGATACCTTAATAAGTGGAAATTAATTAAAATCATTTGATTATGAGCATTTCCAAACAATACAATTCTCTCAAACCAATTCTCTCAATCAAAATCAAAGTAACCTAAAAGTAATTTTTAAAACATTCCTTATAAAAAATAGAAGTCCACAGAATTAAAAATTCTATAAAGGGCTAGATTTGTGGTGCAAAGGCAGAACATTTGCCTGGAATGTGTCAGGCCCTGGGTTTAATCCTCAGCAACACATATAAATAAACAAAATAAATAAATAAAATAAAAAGATCCACTGACAACTAAAAAAAAATATTTTAAAAATTCTGTAGAAAACTGAAAGAATATTAATCAAAAATTGAATTGGAAAAACCTACTGCCCAGAACTGGAGACCTGGAGGCCATGGGGAATTTCTAAAATTAGAAAATGAGTCAATTAACATACAGAACCTTGGGCTGATATTAGAGTTCTCCCACTGGATGGGATCGTGGGATCATCAGGGCTCAAGGCTGACTGTCATCTGCCCTTTATTTCAAATGTTCATGATCTATAGAGAAAACAAAAAGAGAGAAAGGTGACTTTTCTAAAGTTATTTTATGGTATATTGAATTCTGATACAGTCAAGATAATTCATCCAATGCAGGATGTCAGTGTTTATACAACAGATGTTACTTGTGCACCATTACAAATATACTGCCAATTAGCACAGCAGCCAGGGAGCTGCTCATCCTAGACTAGCAGGGACAGAGTCTGGAGGAGGGGGAGGGGAGGTCAGGAGGAGGAGGGGGCCTGGAAGATGGCTGGGGTCTGGAGAAGAGGCAGGGTCTTAAAGAGGAGGAGGGTTGGGCTGGGGTTATGGCTCCGTGGTAGAGCGCTTGCCTAGCATGTGGCACTGGGTTCAAACCTTAGCACCACATAAAAATAAATAAACAAAATAAAGGCATTGTGTCCATGTGCAAAACAAAAATTTAAAAAAAAAAGAGAGAGAGAGAGAGGAAGGTGAGGTCTGCAGGAGGAGCAGGACAGGAAGAAGGGAAAGGTCTGGAGGAGAGGCAGGGTCTGAAGGAGGGGGAGAATGAATCACAAGGGGGCAGGGCTTGGCAGATGGTTGGGACCTGACAGAGGGACAGGCCCTAGAACATGAGTAAGACATAGAGGAGAGGCAGGGTAGGAAGGAGGGGGAAGGTGGTTCAGGAGGCAAGGCAGGGCCGAAGAATATGGGTGGGGTCTGGAGAAGAGGCAGGGTCTGGAGGGGGAAGCCTTAGCAAGAGGGTCCTGGAGGGGTGGCTTCTTGCTAATTAAACTCTCCACCAAAAGAAAAATGTGTGGCTGCGGTAGCTCAGTGGTAGAGTGCTTGCCTTGCATGTGTGAGGCACTGGATTTGATCCTCAGCACAACATATAAATAAATAAAATAAATGTATTGTGCCCTTCTATAACTAAAAAAAAATTTTAAACAAAACTAAGCAAAGATTAAAGAATAAAAATGTGGTTCATTATTAAAAATACAGGGATGTATTTTTAATAAATTCTGGCTTTGTTAGAAGTAATATATTTAAACCTGAGCCGTTCAGAAGGCTGAGGCAGAAGGATCTTGAGTTCAAAACCAGCCTCAGGGGGCTGGGGATGTGGCTCAAGCGGTAGCGCGCTTGCCTGGCATGCATGCGGCCCGGGTTCGATCCTCAGCAAAGATGTTGTGTCCGCCGATAACTAAAAAATAAATATTAAAATTCTCTTTCTCTCTCTCCCTCTCTCACTCTTAAAAAAAAAAAAAAAAACAGCCTCAGCCAAAACAAGGAATGAAGCAACTCAGTGAAACCCTGTCTCTATAATACAAAATAGGGCTGCCCCATACCAGGCATCTCCGTCAGGCTGCTCTGAGGAGAATGGAACCCTGGGCATCCCTAGAGACATGACCCATGAGGCTCCTCACACCAGGAGTCTTTCTCAGCCACTCTGAAGAGAAGGGAACCCCGGGCATCCCTAGAGACGTGACCCAAGAGAGTCCCCACACTGGCGTCTCCTCCAGACCTCTTTGAGGAGAAGGGAACCCCGGGCCTACTTAGAGACATGACCTGTGAGGGTCCCCAACCCTGGCATCTCCCTCAGGAAACCCTGGAAACCCTAGAAACATGCCACATGAGGGCCCCCAAGACAAGCGTCTCCCTCAGGCTGATCTGAAGACAAAGGAACCCCAGGTATTCCTAGCGCCACGACTCACGAAGTCTCTAAGCCAAAAGTCCGCTGAGGCTGCTCTAAGGAAAAGGGAGCTCCGCATGACCCACGAGGGTCCCCAACCTGGGTCTCTCTCACAATCTGCTCTGAGAAGGGAGCTCTGCCCCTCTCTGTGGAGTGACCCAACACTCCAGTACTGGGGCTCTCCCGGGTTGGTCCTGAGGGGGAAGCCAGCTCTCCTCGCTCTCAGGGAGGCAGTATTAAAGATGGCGGCGAGGCCCTGCCCCTTCTTGACCACGCCCCGTTGGCCACGTGCACTTGCACCAGCTGCTCAGGGCTCAGAGGCGGGGCCTCTCCTGGCTCCCTGGTGAATGTCAGCACCTTCTTCCACCCTCAGCAGTTAATGAATAAAATCTGTTCCCACTGCTGTAACTAGGTCTGGCTGTGGCACCATAAGGAGTGGAATCTCAGGAGAGGAGAAATGGAGTCCAGGAGACCCCTCCCTCTACTCCACAGTCCAAGGGCTGCAGCAGCCTGAGCCAGGTGGGCAGAGGCACAGAGGGAGGCTTCCACAGGGAGTCTAGACCCTCACTCAGGCGCACAAGGGCAGAGACCACCTCAAAGGCTTCTGGGACATGTATCTTTGAGACAGAATGACTTAGCCAGGGTCTGCCTCATTTTAGAATCAGGAATTTTAAGAAAATCTGTTAATTCCCAGCCCAGTGTGACCACTGTAGGAGGGTAGAAGAACCTGAGCTCAGACCAAATTCCCAGTAGCCTATGAGAGCATTCTAGGTCATTCAGTCTGTCCTGCCTGTCCAGCTCTCACCATAGATGCCTCAGGGAGCTGCAGGCTACACAGATTCAGGGTTCTCAGGGATTCTAGACAGTGTAGTCTGGTGCTCTGCTCACACAGTCTTTGCCCTTCAGGACCATGGAAGTTGTGTGCCATGTGCTGGCCCAGGCACCCTGGCAGTGGACTCTGGTGTTCTACCCATGCAACCCTCACCCCAGAAGCCTAGGGGCTGCAAGATGCACATTTACCCTCATACCCCCAGGATTCTGGGTAGTGCAGTCTTCTATTCTACAATGCAGCCCAGCTGCAGAGGTCTCTGTGAGCTGCAGGCTACTCAGGAACCCCTAGTGATTCTGAACAGTGTAGCCTGGCATTCTGACCATTTAGCCCTCACTCCAGAAGCCTATGGGGGCTTCAAGTAGCACATTCACCCTCATATACCCACCCAGAATTCTGGGTAGTGTAATCCAGTCTTCTACAATGCAACCCCCACCCCCAGCAGAGGTCTCTAGAAATTGTAGGCTACACAGTCATTCAGGCATCCCTAGGGATTCTGGACAGTGTAGTCTGGTGTTCTGCCAAGGCAGCCATCACTACAGTGGATTCTGGGAGCTGCAAGCCCCCAAGGATCATGGGTATTATAGCCTGGTGCTATGTTCAACTGTACAGTGACTACTTAGAGCTCAGAGCCCTCAGGAATTCTGAGTATTGTAGTCAGATCTACTCAGTCAGCCCTGACCGCAGAGGTCTCTGAGAGCTGTGGGCCATTGATTATTCTGGGTTGTGCAGTCCATCCTACCTAAGTGGACTTCACCATCAAAGGTCTGGGATCTGTGTAGCACAAGCCTGCCTAGACACCCCTGGGAGTCTGTGTAGTGCAATACAAACCTTGCCCTGGCAGTACTCAAAAGGTAGGCGTCTGGGAGATGCAGGCCCCCAGGGATTCTGGTAGCACAGTCTTGCCTTCTGCCTCCATAGCCCTCACTGTGGAAGCCTCTGAGAGTTCCAGGCCACATGGACACCAGGCACCTCCAAGAATTCTAGGTAGTAAAGCTCAGCTCCCTACCCTGCAGCCCTCACTATTACAGATCCTGGGAACTGTGATCCCCCCTGAGGATTCTGGATAAGGTAGTCCAGTGTTTTGCCTACATGTCCCTACTGCAAGGGCCATGAGAACTGAAGGCCACATGCTTGCCTTGGTACTGAAGACCTCACTGTGGAAGTCTCCTGGAATTGCAGGCAGCACACTCACCAGTGTGTCCCCAGGAATTGTAGGTAGTGTAGTCTGACCTGCATAATGCACAGCTCTCAATTGGGAGGCCTCTAGGAGTTGCAGGCTGCATACTCACCTGGGAAACACACCTCACCAAGGATTCTGGATACTGTAGTTAAGCTCTCAGTCCAACAGTCCTCACAACAGAGGATCCTGAGAGCTGCTGGCACTGAGATTTGTGGGTAATATAGTCCTATGTTTTTCCTACTCACTGCAGAAAATTCTGAAGCTCAAATTCCCCCTTAGGATTATGGGTAATGCAGTTCAATGGTCTGCATACTCACCACAGAGGATTCTGGGAGCTGCAGTCCCTGAGGGTTCTGGATAATGCAGTCTAGGGTTTGCCTGCACAGTCCTGCTGAGGATCACAGGAGCTGAAGACCCCATGCTTTCCCTGGTACCCTAGAGATTCTAGGTAGTGTGCTCGAACAATACAACTGTCACCACAGAAACCTCTGAGACTTACAGGGTCAGGGTATGAAGGCATCCCCAGAAGTTCTGAGCATTGAAGTCTAGTATTCTGCCCTTGCAATTCTCACCCCAGAGGCTCTTGGGCAGAGCAGGCACCCAAAAGTAATTGGTAGCATAGTTTGCTTTTTGGTCACTACAGCCCTCTCTGCAGAGATCTCTGCAAGCTGCAGGTCCCCAAGAATTATGGATAGCACAGTTTGTCATTTGACCCATGCTGTCCTCACTTCAGAACGCTCTGGTAACTGCAATGAGGATTCTGCAGTTACCCAGGATTCAGGGTAGTGCAATCCATTGTAATCTTTACATCTCTCACCCTAGAGGCTCCTGAGGGCTTCTTACTACATTTTCATGAGCCCTTACCCTCAGGCCCCAGTGAGACTCCAGGCACTGGGTCCTCCCTGCACCACCTTGAGGGGGCATATGTGTCCTTAGACACTCAAGCCACACAAAATACATTGATATATCATGATAATGAGCAGCCAAAGCCTCAGTAAGAAATACTGTTGTTGTTGTGGGGCTGGGGATGTGGCTCAAGTGGTAGCGTGCTCGCCTGGCATGTGGGGGGCGCTGGGTTTGATCCTCAGCACCACATAAAAATAAATAAAGATGTTTTGCCACCAAAAACTAAAAAATAAATATTAAAAAAAGAAATACTGTTGTAAAATAAGTTCTGCTAAAATATTACCTGAGAAAGTAAAGAACATGGCAGAACTTCCTTCTCAGCACACCAGGCAGTGCACAGGAAGCTTCTTCCTCATGTTTTCCTCACATGGACCTCAGTCATCCTGAATCCACAGTGGAGTCTCCATGGGTAGGTGCCGAGGAGAAGGAAGCTCTGGTCCTCACCATAGATATATCCACCATGCATCCCCAGGCCTTGGTATCTTTCTAGATGTGCCCCCAGGATTAAAAAAAAAAAAATGGTCTACACCTTAGATAGAGCCCCTAGGAGTCCCTAGATGTGGCATCTCTCAGGTGGGTCCCCAGGAGAAGGAAGTTTGATTAGGGCACAGAACACAGCCCCCAAAAGCAGATGATCAAAGAAAGTTGTTCTGAGTGCCCCCTGCTGGCCACTGTAGACAGTGCAGGATGCTGGGTGTTCACTGTTCAGAGCTGCACCCCCTTGTGCTAGGCACAGTGAAGCTCTAAAAGTTATAGTTGTGACTATTCCAGGTCATGATTTTGGAAATAAAAAAGAAATAGAGCCTACCATCCTATATCTTGATCAGAATGGATGGAATTAGCAAGCAGCAAAATACATGGCCCATAGATAAAATTTCATTGAATTCAGCAATCATGTAGAGGAAACAGTGAAATTTATAAACTGGAATAAGAAAAATTTTAAAACATTAATATTTAAAATAGAGACCCCAAATCTGAAGTACTTTCATGTAAGTCTTAAAGTACAATCATTCTTTCAGAAAAATCTTGAAATGTTTAGAAAGAAATCAAATGAAATATAAATAAATGCAGATATGCTTTGTTCAGCTCTCAATATAATTAAGATGAAATTATCTCAAACCTGACCTGAAGATTCAGTGCATTCCAGAAATTCCCAACAAGCTATTTTTAAACCTAGACTAGACAGCACTGACTGCAAAAGGACACACTTCAAGAAGCCACACATATGGACACCAGAACCTATCAAAATACTCTCTAGACTTGCATTTACAATGGTAAACTGTAAAACTCTAGAAGATATGCATGACCACATGTTTCATGAATACAACCCCCTCCAAAAAAAAATCCATGAAAGCTGGGGATGTGGCTCAGTGGTTAAGCACCCATGGGTTCAATCCCTGCTACCAAACAAACAAACAATAACAACAAGAAATCCATGAAAGAAAAACCTGATAATGTGGACTGTATTAAACTGCTCTGTAAAAAAAAATCATATTAAGGCGATAAAAAGACAAGTCAAAGACTGGGGGAAACTTTGGAAAGTATATGTCTAAAACAAACTTGTATACAAAATATAGTAAGACACTCAACAATAACCCAACATAATGGGTAAAGATCTGAACAGACAAAGCACAAGAAAGATACAAAATGGCAAAGAAGCAAAGAAATGACTCTTAGTATCACCTGTCATGAGGAAAGCATAAAACTAAGACCCCAACGTGCACTGCACAACTATTAAGCTGCTAAGGTCTTTACTACAGTGTAGTATCAACCATGAGGATGATGAGCAGCCACAGGAACTCTTTTGAGACCGTGCCTCTAAATAAAATACAAAAAAGGGCTGGGGATGTGGCTCAGTGATTAAGTACCCCTGGATTCAATCCCCAGTACACACACACACACACACACACACACACACACAAAAAGATTAAACTACTCTAAAGTAAAACCTTAGGACATGGTTATATTTCCTCAAACACCTACTTGTTTAATTATTTATACAGTTAATTACTGGTAACTGAAATTCTTAGCTATTTCTGTATTTTATTAGGAACATTTATAACACAAAAATCAAATAGTTCAAAGTAATATAAAATTCAAAGTATGTGCCTCTTTTACATATTTCATGTTGAAGTAATAACATATGATAACTTATTATATTTTTAACATGTCACTAAGTTCTAGGTTTGTCTTCTTAAAACTTGATCACTACAGGGGAAAAAATGACATTTTAGAGATTCTATTTAAACTCATGGCTTAACTTTCCCTAAAGAGTGACTTTATCTTTAAAAAGTCCTAATACTAATTGACTCACTGTGACTGAATGACTTACCCCAAAGAATCCTTGTCTCTATTTTATTTCTATGCAGACCTTTTAGCAGCAATATAATCAAATATTTGTCACTGGGACAAATAGTCAAAGAAATAATCATCTCCTCCAAGACCTCTACAGGAAGTGGTGAGCCAAGAGAAGCAGAGGTGTCAGCTCAGTCCAGGAGTGATAATAGATGCTGCTGTGTTGTGGGAATACACTCTACCTTTTAGAAATCACAAGGAGCTATGGATGCCCAAACTCTTGCATGAGTCTAAATCTAGTTGAAATTTTAAGTAATTTTATTGTCACTAGCTCATCATGAAGCTCATGACAACTAAAGGAACTATGGGGCTGAAGATGTAGCTCAGTGATAGAAAGATTTCCTAGCATGTAGGAAGCCCTAGGACCAACCTCCAGAACTACAAAAGGAAAAAAAAGAATTTATGTCTTCTTTGTGTAATCAAATAAAAAATGAATAATCATTCCTCTTAAAAAAAAACTTGTTGGGCCTAAAACACTTCAGACTCTCAGAATCAAAATACTCTCCTTATAGTGTATTGCATTGCTAGACCATCAAGAGCAGTGGTGTCACATCATAAAGCATGTTCACATTAAGCTTACCATCAAAACAACAAAAAGGCTTTATTGACTGTTGATAAGAAAAATGACACAAGCCACTCATCTCAGCTATTTGGGAGGATAAAGCAGAAGGATCACAAATTTGAGGCTGACATTAGCAATTCAGCTAGACCCTGTCTCAAAATGAAATTGTAACAAGGACTGGGGACATATGTAGCTCAGGGCTTGCATAGCACATGCAAGGCCCTGGGTTTGATCCCCAGTGCCCCCCCCAAAAAAAAAAAAAAAAAAACTTCTCCAGGTGAGACATCTGATAACAGTCAACTAGTCAACTATGACAGGTACAGAACAGGACAGAAGCCATTATGTCAACCTCCTCAAAATGATTAAAGTAAACCTGCACTTTGTTCAGCTCACAATACTAACATGTCTGATTTCTGCTTCTAATAATTCAAATATAACCATTTGAATATGATCAGAAGTGCATGTACTTTTCTAATGAATCCAACAAATATGAGAGAGATACTCAACTGCATTCTGAAGGTCACCTTATAAGCACAACACTAGGATAAAATGTAATCATGGCATTTCCCACATGAAATAACCTTAAATACTAATAAATACATTAAAACTATTAAATAGTAATAAATACCTAATTTCAAAAGAAAGACAAATTTATGAAATCAAAAGCAAATTGATACATTTTTAAATGATATTTTGAATAGAAGAGGCAAAATTCTGAAAGGGTTCTCCCACAAGAATTCCTGACAACATAAAGTATCATGCTCATTAGAAGACCCATCCCTTTGTATGCAAGGAATAAGAGAACTTACTGATGAATGTAGAACTTTAATAGGACATATGGACATGCTTTCTAAATTTGAAAAGAAGAAAATATCTTTTTTTAAAAAAAGCTTATTTTTAGTAAATGTATCTGAATTACAAAAAAGCAGCTACTGACTGGTCTCTTACATTTTGTAATGATTTGCACCCTAGGAGATTTTATCTATAGTGGTGTTAAATATCATAAAATATCAACAGTTCACATTAAAAATATCATCATCCCTCTTCTCTTTTAAAACTGATTTGAAATTTTCTTAGAATAATTTCATATGAATTTGGGAGAGGCACTGTGGTATATGTGTATATGTGTAAATACATGATCTTTTAAAAAAATATTTATTTTTAGTTGTAGTTGGACACAATACCTTTGTTTTATTTACTTATTTTATGTGGTGCTGAGGATCCAACCCAGCTCCTCCCATGTGGTAGGTGAGTGCTCTACCACTGAGCCACAACCCCAGCCCCAATACATGATCCTTTTAAAGCATACCTCTAATGCTTGAGTCCTGTCAAAACATCTTCTGGGATGGACTCCATGGCCCCTCACATGCCAGGCAAGTGATCTGCCATTGAGCTGCACACCCAGTCTCCAAAGATACCTTAATAAATGGAAATTAATTAAAATCATTTGATTATGAGCATTTCCAAACAAGAAAATTGTCTCAAACAAAACAATTCTCTCAATCAAAAACAAAGTAAGCTAAAAGTAATTTGTAAAATATTCCTTATAAAAAATAGAAGTCCACAGAATTTAAAATTCTATAAAGGGCTAGAGTTGTAGTGCAAAGGCAGACTGTTTGCCTGGCAAGTGTTAGGCCCTGGGTTCAATCCTCAGCACCACATATAAACAAAATAAGTAAATAAAATAAAAAGATCCACTGACAACTAAAAAATATTTTAAAAATTATGCAGAAAACTTAAAGAGTATTAGTTAAAAATTGAATAGAAAAACCCTACTGCACAGAGCTGGAGGCAATGAGGAATTACATAGAAAAATAACTCTAAAATAAGAAAAATAAATGAATCAATTAGCATACAGAACCTTGGGCTGGTATTAGAGTTCTCCCACTGGATGGGATCATGGGATCATCAGGGCTCAAGGCTGACTGTCATCTGCCCTTTAACAAATTCTGATTTTATTTCAAATGTTCATTATCTATAAACAAAAAGAGAGAGAAAAAGGTGACTTTTCTAAATTTATTTTATGGTATATCAAATCCTGATATAGTCAAGATAATTCATCCAATGCAGGATGTCAGTGTTTATACAACGGACGTTATTTGTGCACCATTACAAATATACTGCCAATTAGCACATCAGCCAGGGAGCTTCTCATCCTAGACTAGCAGGGGCAGAGTCTGAAGGAAGGGGAGGGAAGGTCAGGAGGAGGAGGAGGGGGCCTGGAAATGGGTGAGGTCTGGAGAAGAGGCAGGGTCTTAAAGAGGAGGAGGGTTGGGCTGGGGTTTATGGCTCAGTAGTAGAGCGCTTGCCTAGCATGTGTGAGGCACTGGCATCAATTCTCAGGACCACATAAAAATAAACAAACAAATGTAGAACTTTAACAAGACGTAGTGATATGCTTTCTAAATTGAAAAGTAGAAAAGAAAATGTCTATTTAAAAAATTTATTTTTAGTAAAAATATTTCTTAATTACAAAACTCAGCTATTGACTTGTCTCTTACACATTGTAATAACTTGAGTCCTTAGGAAACTTCATCTACAGTGGTTTTAAGAATCATGCAGGGGACTGGGGTTGTGGCTCAGCGGTAGAGCACTCACCTAGGATGTGTGAGGCCCTGACTCAGATCCTCAAAAGCACATAAAAATAAATAAAATAAAGGTTTAAAAAAAGAATCATGCAATATAATACTTGACATTGAAATGTTTTCTTAGAAAATTTTCATCAAAATCTGGAAGAGATATTGTGGTGTATATATATAAATACATAATGTTTTTAAACATATCTCTGGATACCTCTGATCCTTGAGTTCTGCCAAATGACATTGTGTGTGTATGTAAAAATATCTATGTGTGTGTGTGTGTGTGTGTGTGTGTGTGTGTGTGGTGCTGGGATGTGGCTTTATAATAACAGTGTATCCCTCTGTGTGTGTGTGTGGTGCTGGGATGTGGCTTTATAATAACAGTGTATCCCTCTTCTTAACTGTTATTATAAAGCCAAGTTCCTTTTATTCTACATTCATCTTATCATCATTTAAATGCATTACCACATTCATGGACAATGAATTATTTTGGCAGAAGCTGTAGAGCACTTGAAAACTAAAATGTAAGATGCTATTTATTATAGATCAATCAATTCAAGATAAATGATTTCTAATTTGAAGATGTAAGCCAGTAGAAAAGCTAGATTGGGCTCATAAACACCTCACTCTTGGTGCAGGCACTGACTTCCTCAACAAGACCCATAAAGGTCAAAAAATAAAACCAAGACTCAATAAGTGGAATGCCTTCAAATTAAAATGCTCTGCCCTGTAAAGGAAATAGGATCATGAAGAGAGCCCCTCAGAATGGGAGAAAGTCTTTTCCATCTACTTTTCCAACAAGGGATTAATATCCAGAAATATAAATAACTCAAAACATGTAACAACAGAAAAATGAATAGCTCAATACAAAAATGGGTGAAAGAACTAAGCAGACATTTCTCAAAAGGAGAAATAAAAATGGCCAAAAACATGGGGAAAAAAAGGTTCAACATCCCTGGCAATCAGAGAAATGCAAATCACAAGTACATTAAGATTTCATCTAAAGTTAGAAGGGCAAACATCAGGAATACAAAAACCAACAAACTCTAGTGAGGATATGGAGAAAGGTACACTCACCTGTTGTTTGTGCAGACGAGTGCAACCAACCACTATGGACAGCAGTACAGAGATTCCTCAAGAAACTAGAAATGAAGCCATCACATGATCCAGCTGTTCCTCCCACCCTTTTTTTTTTTTTTTTGGTGGTTTTTTTTTTTTTTTTTTTTTTTTTTGGTATTTACCTAAAAGAACAAAAATCAGCATGCTATAGGAATACAGCCATATCAATGTTTAAGCCAGCACAATTCTCAGTAGCCAAGCTATGAAACCTTCCCAGCTGTCTGTCAACAGATGAGCAGATAAAGAAAGCATGGCAAATACACAAATCAGAGTTTTACTCAGCCATAAAGGAGAATGAAATTACTGCATCTGCTGGTAAATGAGTGGAACTGGAGAACATCATGCTAACTGAAATAAGCCAGACTCTGAAAGCCAAGGTCAAATGTTTCATCTTATACACAGAAACTAGAGGTAAATAAGGAAACATAAAATGGGGAGATCCCATAAAGATACAAGGGAGGTCAGTGGAATAGAAGGGGATATAGGGGGAGAGAGGAGGGATGGGAAAAGGGAGGAACTGCAGAATGAAACTGACCAAAGATCTAAGTACATATACAATTACACCACAGTGAATCCCCCTCCATGTCTGTCTACAAACCACCAGTTTAACAAAACAATAAATAAATAGAAGGAAGACCAGTAGAGAAAGGGGAGCAGGAGGACAGAGGTGGAGGGTACATGGAAATACTGGGGTGAAACTGAACAAATTATACTCCATGCATGTCCGCATACATCAAAATGGACCCCACTATTATGGATAAGTAAAATGCACCAGGGCTGGGGTTGTGGCTCAGTGGTACAGCACTCACCTAGCACATGTAATGCCCTGGATTTGATCCTCAGCACCACATAAAAATAAATAAATAAAGGTACTGTGTCTAGCTACAACTAAAAAAATATTTTAAAAATTTTTCAAAAGAGGGAAGATGCACATATACTGACAATTAAACTGGAATTCTCTCAACCAAAAAAAAATGTGGTTCATGAGTTTAGTTTCATGAGTTTAGTTCCATGAAATGTGGTTCATGAGTTTAGTACATGGAATAAACTTTCTTAATATTTTTAGATGTAGATCAGACAAACACCTGTATCTTATTTATTTATTTGTGGTGCTGAGGATCAAACCCAGAGACTCACACATGCTAGGCAAGCACTCTACCAGGAAGCTTCAGCCCCAGCCCTGAAATACATTTTTAATAAATAAATTTCTTACAAATAACATACTAAACTAAAATAAAGTAGTGGGCTGTTAACACATGTGCTTTTCCATATTTCCGTGTTCTTTTCTACTACTTTGACACCATTAAAACAATAAGGAGGGCTGGGGTTGTGGCTCGGTAGCAGAGCACTTGCCAGGATGTGCGAAGCACTGGGTTTGATTCTCACTATCAATAAATAAAACACAATCCATTGACAACTAAAATAATATTTGAAAAAATAAGCAATAAGGAACACAAGTAATGGAGTCTCTCCTGGGCTTAGAACCCTCGTTCATCATTCCTCCTTCATCCCACCCAGGTTCTCCAGGAAAAACCTGGGGTAACTGTAGGAAGATGATGAGGGGCTGGGGCTGGGGCTCCGTGGTAGAGCAGTCGCCAAGCACGTGCAAGGCACTGGGTTCAATCCTCAGCACCACATGAAAATTTAATAAATTAAAAAAAGGTATTAGGTCCAACTACAACTAAATTTTATTTTAACTTATGGCAATATATACCTAATGTAAATTATTTTTAAACAGACGATGAGGGTCACAACCTAGACCTGCTGCAGAGCCAGCCTGAATGAAATAGTGAAGGAGCAGGGCGCACAGCCAGGCTCTCCTCAGCCCTCAGTCCCAAGGTGGGGCTCTCTCCTCACCAACACCACATTTCCCACACCTGCTGCGGGTCATTCCAGAAGCTTCTACTGCATCTCCCTCAGGCAACTCAGAACAAGAGAGCTCCAGGCATCCCTAGAGACATGACGCACAGTGTCCCCAAGCCAGGCATCCACCGGAGGTAGCTCTGAGGACTAGGGCGCTGCAGCTGTCTCTAGAGACATGGCCCATGAGGGTCCCCAAGCCAGGTGGCTCCCTGAGGCAGTCTGAGGAGAAGGAAGCTCCAAGGGTCCCTAGAGACATGACCCACAGTGTCCCCAAGCTAGGTGGCTCCCTGAGGTAGCTCTGAGGAGAAGGGAGTTCCGGACATCCCTAGAGACATGACCAGCAGTGTCCCCAAGCTAGACATCACCCTCAGGCTGCTATAAGGAGAAGGGAGCTCCGGGCGTCCCTACAGACACAACCGACAGTGCCCCCAAGCCAGGCGCCCACCTGAGGCAGCTCTGAGAAGAAAGGAGCTCCAGGCATTCCTAGGGACGTGACCCATAGTGTCCCCGAACCAGGCATTCACCTGAGGTAGCTGTGAGGAAAAGGGGGCTCGGGCCCTCCCTGAGGGGCACCCACAGTTTCCAGGAGCCAGGCTCTGCCGTCTGGGCCCTGAGGAGAAAGCTCACCTCTCACCCTGAAGGAGGTGGACTGGCGTCAAAGATGGCGACGAGGCCCCACCCCTGATGACCACGCCCCCCATAGGCACGAGACTGGATGGCCACACCCCATGGCTATGGCCCCTGATCACCACGCCCTGCAGGACCCTGCTCATGCTCAGAGGTGCCCACCCCTAGGTTCCTGGTAAACCTCAGCCCTTTCTCCACTCTCAGCTGTTACTGGATAAAACCTGTTCCCACTGCCCTCAGGAGGTCTCAGCACATTCACTGGCGGCAATGAGTTGGGTAGGTGATTGGTTAGTACAGCAGGGGGATTCCTTTGAACTGATTGGTTTAGGCCATGAGGGGTGGATGTGCTAAACTACATGGTTTCCCAATATGTTATCAACCACAACAAAGTACTTGGGGGTCATCTGGCATCCCGGGTATTTCCCTGTCTCATGCTGATTGGAGGTTGCTAGGGGATTGCTATGGGTCCTCACCTAGCCTGAGTCAGGGACACCTGGTGCTGCAGACCTCTCCTGTTATTTACAGACAAACAACTCAGCAGGGTGGGTATGTGCCTAGGAGTGCTCTGTGGGTTATTCCAAGGACAAGTCTTGCACAGGCTTTGCTCTGAGGTAGAGGCTGGTTTCTCAAAAATGGAGTCACATCAGTTTCACAAGGGACATCACCAGGGGAGGGGGAGGGGAGGAAGGTGGTCAGAAAAGGGGTGGTGGGATATCACCCAGGGAGGGGCAGGGGGAGGAAGTTTGTCAGATACAGGGTGATGGGACCTCATCTGGGGACAGGGAGGGGAGGAAGGTGGTCAGATAAGGTGTGATGGGACATCACCCAGGGAGGGGTAGGGGGAGGAAGTTTGTCAGATACAGGGTGATGGGACATCATCCGGGGAGGGGGAGGGGAGGAAGGTGGTCAGATACAGGGTGATAGGGGATCCCCTGGGGATCCCGGGGTCTGAAATGCACACCAGGTGGACAGAGGATGGACACCAAGAGCGGGAGTTGGGGCGTGTCCAGGAAGGACAGGAAGGGCCGAGGTGGCCAAAGGGTACAGCACTGAAGAGAGCCCAGGCCCTGGAAGGGCCGAGTGTGTTCGGAGAAACCCGAGAGACAACGAGAAGAGCCGAGGGGGGCTGAAGTGCCCAGTCTTGGTGAAGAGAGATGAAGGGAGCCAAGTGACCTCGGATGGGCCAAGTGTTTTACGGAAAGGGCCGAGGGTCCAGGGCAGAGTGGAAAAGGGGGACCCAAAGAGCCGATGTTGGCAGGGAGTAGTCGAGGGTCAAAGAACGGGTTCAGGCGTGGCGCAGAGTGTCCAGGTCCTGAGCGGACCGCAGGGGGCCACGCAGAGGGCACCGGGAGGGCCAGAGGCGGTGGACGGGCCGGGGGCGGTCGGCAGGCAGGGAGGGGAGCGGGGCAGCGGGAGGTGCTCTGGGTCCCGCGGGGAGTGGGGGCGGCGCAGGCTTGGAGGAGGGAGGCCCTGGAGGACGCTGGGATCCGGAGTGGCCCGGCGGGAAGCAGAGCCCAGGGCGGGAAGCAGAGCCCAGGGCGGGAAGGGCAGAGCCCAGGGCGGGGCAGGCACAGCGGGGGAGGGCCTGGGGCGGGGCAGTAGGGCGTGGTGGAGGCCTGGGGCGTGGGTCCGGCCTTCAGCGGGGACCTCCTAGGGTCGGCCCAGGTCAGGTGTAGCCTGAGAACAGCCAGAAGAATACCACTTTCACTTCTGTGGTCAGTGTGGGAAGAGGACACGTGGGAGCCTGTGTCCCTCAGGAAGCCTCCCTGCAGAAGTACCCAGCCCGACACCCCTCAGATCTGATGGAGTCCAGGGCACAGAGCCTGAAGAGTCCTGGCAGGGATGGGGTCTTGAATGTACCCAGGACACTGCGTCCTCCCCCAGTCGGCACTCGGGACACACCATCCTCCTCCAGTCTACACTGCGGACACAGGGTCCTCCTCCAGTCTACACTCGGGACACAGTGTCCTCCTCCAGTCTACACTGCGGACACAGGGTCCTCCTCCAGCCTACATTCTGACACAGTGTCCTCCTCCAGCCTACATTCGGACACAGTGTCCTCCTCCAGCCTACACTCGGACACAGTGTCCTCCTCCAGCCTACATTCGGACACAGTGTCCTCCTCCAGTCTATACTCGCAACACGGTGTCCTCCTCCAATCTACACTCGGAACACAGTGTCCTCCTCCAGCCTACACTTGGGACACAGTGTCCTCCTCCAGCCTACACTGGGGACACAGTGTCCTCCTCCAGCCTACAGTCAGACACAGGGTCCTCCTCCAGCCTACACTTGGGACACAGTGTCCTCCTCCAGCCTACACTGGGGACACAGTGTCCTCCTCCAGCCTACAGTCAGACACAGGGTCCTCCTCCAGCCTACACTGGGGACACAGTGTCCTCCTCCAGCCTACACTGGGGACACAGTGTCCTCCTCCTGTCTATACTGGGGACACAGTGTCCTCCTCCTGTCTACACTGGGGACACAGTGTCCTCCTCCAGCCCACACTTGGGACACAGTGTCCTCTGCAGTATACGCACTGGACACCTCATCCTCCTCAGTGACCTTGGCTTCCCATGAGAGTGACCAGGAGGAGCGCGTGTGTGCACACCCCAGACAGTAGACAAGGCACTTCCCTTGGAGGACACCTGTATTCAAGGCTGCCCAGTGGAGGAGGCCCCCGCCTCCAACCCTGTCTGTGGACTCTCCATTCAGAACTTAGACTTGCCCTAGCAACAAAGGTACCTGTCCCACAAACCCAGCTAAGACTCAATTCCCCTTTTCCTGGCCCACGCGGGAAGGACTCAGCCCTACTCAGGTCCTCAAGCCCTGGGAAGGGCCCTGTTGGCTCCCCAGGCTGCCTGCCACCTGTGCAGGTGTAACAGGTGAAGGGTCTCGAAATGAGCTCCTCCTGGACACAGGGCCCTCATGCAATGCCACTGTGCTCCCAAGAGAGAAAGGGGGGACACAGACACAGAGGAGGAGCCACATGGAGATGGAGGAAGAGACTGGAGCGAGGGGCCACCAGCCTAGGGCCACCTGGAGCCCCAGGAGTTGGAGAGGCAGAAGGAGCCTCCCTGGAGCCTGTGGAGGGAGCTGGACACCATTGTAAGAGGCAGGTCCTGTCCACATCTTGACCCCAGAACCTGTGAGTGGGACCTTGTGTGGAAACAGGGTCTTTGCAGAGGTCGTTAGTGAAGGGTCCTGAGATGGGCTCCTCCTGGGTCAGGGAGCCCTCATGCAATGGCCATGTCCTTAAAACAGAAGAGGGGACAGACTCAAAGGAGGAGCCACGTGGAAGATGCATTTCCAGTTAAGGCCCCAGGTTGGTGGTCACTGGCTCCAGCAGACCCTCTGCTGTGTGGGTCTCATGAAGCAGATGGACCCTGCTGCAGCGGTCACCAGGAGCTGTGCGACACAGTCTGGACGAATGACCATGGAGGAGCTGGTGTCTTTGGGGTCCTTCCTGTTGTCACATGTGGGCACCCCACCTCAGGTGCTGCACAAGCCCCCTGTGCAGAGGGCCATGGGGACCCTCCCCTCATGCTGACGGGGCCTCACTGCTTCTGAATCTCAGATTTGATGTGAAGTCAGGGCTGATGTCCGGGGTCACTACCCACTAGACCAGAGGGCCCTGAACACCCAGTGCCCACCCTGGGGGCTGCCCTCTACCTGATGATCTTGTGCTGTATACCCCAGGCCCCTTGGCCAGACTGACTCAGGTGGGTCAGAGGTCAGCTCTGCAACAGGTGGGGACCCTCAGTAGTGTAGCAGGACTGAGCAGGGACAGGGAGGGAGGGGTACAGAGGGTGTGAGCAGGGAGAGGGAGGGAGGGGTATAGGGGGCTGTGAGCAGGGAGAGGGAGGGAGGGGTACAGGACCTGTGAGCTGGGAGAGGGAGGGAGGGGTACAAGGGGTGTGAGCAGGGAGAGGGAGGGAGGGGTACAGGGGGCTGTGAGCAGGGAGAGGGAGGGAGGGGTACAGGGCATGTGAGCAGGGAGAGGGAGGGAGGGGTACAGGGGGTGTGAGCAGGGAGAGGGAGGGAGGGGTACAGGGGGTGTGAGTAGGGAGAGGGAGGGAGGGGTACAGGGGCTTTGAGCAGGGACAGGGAGGGAGGGGTGCAGGGGGTGTGAGCAGGGACAGGGAGGGAGGGGTACAGGGGGCTGTGAGCAGGGAGAGGGAGGGAGGGGTACAGGGGGTGTGAGCAGGGAGAGGGAGGGAGGGGTACAGGGGGTGTGAGCAGGGAGAGGGAGGGAGGGGTACAGGGGGTGTGAGCAGGGAGAGGGAGGGAGGGGTACAGGGGGTGTGAGCAGGGAGAGGGAGGGAGGGGTACAGGGGGTGTGAGCAGGGAGAGGGAGGGAGGGGTACAGGGGGTGTGAGCAGGGAGAGGGAGGGAGGGGTACAGGGGGGTGTGAGCAGGGAGAGGGAGGAAGGGGTACAGAGCATGTGAGCAGGGAGAGGGAGGGAGGGGTACAGGGGGTGTGAGCAGGGAGAGGGAGGGGTACAGGGGGGTGTGAGCAGGGAGGGGGGAGGGAGGGGTACAGGGGTCTGTGAGCAGGGATGGGTGGGTGGGTGCCCCGATTCCCTCTACACGCAGATGACCTTCCACTGGGCACCCCACCCCACAGCTGCCATGGTCACCCCAGGTCTACAGGATGCAGGGTTCCAGTCTCTCCATATGAGAGCCCCCTCTTTCCCCCAGAAGCTCTTCTGGGACTATGGGGGTCATGCCTTTGGGGCAGGGTCTCCCAGAGACTCTCTTCTGGTTAGGGAGGTCCTTGCTGCCCAGGGCATGAGTTCTGTGG
This sequence comes from Callospermophilus lateralis, assembly GCF_048772815.1. Taxonomy (NCBI): domain Eukaryota; kingdom Metazoa; phylum Chordata; class Mammalia; order Rodentia; family Sciuridae; genus Callospermophilus; species Callospermophilus lateralis. The sequence goes on along the minus strand of NW_027514743.1, from coordinate 103,156 downwards.
CGCGCTAATATCAGTGTCCACATCCACTGCCGGCCCTGGGAATGCAAAAGGCCCTCTGCCACCTGATAGGTAGGGATGCGGACAGGGAGGTGACCTGGAGGGTCTTGGGGCCCAAGGAGTCAGCAGGGTGCTGAGAAGAGGGGCAGATGGAGAAGGGACAGAGGGGACAGGGAGACAACTGGAGTGATGAGGACCCAAGCTTAGGGCCTGGGGTCCTGGGTGGGGGGAGATGCAGGAAGGAGCTTCCCAGGACCCTGCAGAGGACGGCCTGCCCTTCAGGACCCCAGCCCCAGAGATGTGGACCAGAGGCAGGAGGTACTCTGAGCCCCGAGGGTGTAGGGCTGACGGCGGCCAGCAGGAGGCACAGGGAGTCTTCTGAGCATCAGCGCCGCTGTCAGCCTTGAGGCAGGGACTGGGTCCATCCCATGGTGACACACAGGGCAGGTGAGCAGTGCAGGGTGTAGGGCTGACGGCGGCCAGCAGGAGGCGCAGGGAGTCTTCTGAGCATCAGCACCGCTGTCTGCCTTGAGGTAGGGACTGGGTCCATCCCATGGTGACACAAAGGGCAGGTGAGCAGGGCGGGGCTGTCCTGGTCCTGCCGGCGCTGGACACACAGGGGCAGATGGGCGGGGCTGTACTAGTCCTGCCCGCGTGGACACACAGGGCAGGTGGGCGGGGCTGTCCTGGTCCTGCCCGAACTGGACACACCAGGCAGGTGAGCCGGGCAGTCTGATGAACAGGTGCTCATGGAAGGTGACCTTGACACAGACTCAGGGCTGTGATGTGGGCAGTGGCAGGACCCAGAGTCACTCAGGAGAGGCTCAGGTGGAGGCTCAGGCCGCAGCCTGGGGAAGAAGTCAGCTTGTCACTTGCGGGAGAGGAAAGTGCTCCTGCGGGACCTTGAGGCCCAGCCAGGGCTCATGAGGGACATGGAGTGCTGGGCGCAGGAGGAGGGAGGCTCAGGCCCTGGGCTGTGGGATTTGGTGATGGAGGAGCGCTGAGCCTCTCTCTCAGGGAGACGTCTGTCCCCAGGCAGACCACAGCCTGAGCCCCACCTTGCCCCTGTGCCTCTCCCAGGAAGCAGCCTAAGGCCAGCTGACCCAAGGCTCTGGCAGACCCAGGGTGCTTTCCTGTCACAGGGTCCCTGGGTGACAACACCAGTCAGGAAGGAGTTGGGATGGGGGGTGCTCAGCTGAGCCCCAGGGGGGGCCACTCCTAGACAGGAGATGTGATAAAGCAGTGCCACCACTCACAGACCCAAAGAGAGGAGGGCAGGGTCTCATGCTCTGGACAGAGGGAGCCAGCTGACCCACCAGGGGGCAGGGGGCATGACCCCAGGGCCTAGGCCTGTGTCGGGGTCCAGCGAGTCACTCCAGCAGGTCTCCCACAGGGAGTACCACCTGGTGGGCTCACCACAAGCACACAGGTCATTGCACCTCCCAAGGTGCCTCAGGGCCATCACGGCTTCAATGGACAGCAAAGTGGGACGTGGGGCCAGCAGGCCGGGTCCAGCAAACTATCTCCAGCTGTCCCACAGGGAGGAAGGAGTGTCACCAGGAGGGTGAGAACTGGACACTGTCCATGTGACTGAGCCCTGCTCTGGTGGGGGAGCCCACCCCATGCCAGCAGGGTGGTAGCAGGACATCAGAGGAGTCACTATAGGGGACACAGGCTCACACTGACTTGGCACAAGGCTCCTGCTCTGGGGGAGCAGACGGGGAGAGGGTGGTGCCAGGGAGACCTGGTTGAAGAGGCTCCCAAACTCAGGGGTCTGCAGAGCTGAGCAGAGGGGAGGGGGGGAGGAGCCCCAGGGCCCAGGGAGCTGCAGAGCTGAGAAGGGGGGAGGGGGGAAGGAGCCCCAGGGCCCAGGGAGCTGCAGAACTGAGAAGGGGGGAGGGGGGAAGGAGCCCCAGGGCCCAGGGAGCTGCAGAGCTGAGCAGGAAGGAGCCCCAGGGCCCAGGGAGCTGCAGAGCTGAGAAGGGGGGAGGGGGGAAGGAGCCCCAGGGCCCAGGGAGCTGCAGAACTGAGAAGGGGGGAGGGGGGAAGGAGCCCCAGGGCCCAGGGAGCTGCAGAGCTGAGAAGAGGGGAGGGGGGAAGGAGCCCCAGGGCCCAGGGAGCTGCAGAGCTGAGCAGGAAGGAGCCCCAGGGCCAAGGGAGCTGCAGAGCTGAGCAGAGGGAGGCAGGAAGGAGCCTGGTGGACAGGACATCTGGAAGGCTGGGATGAAGGGCCAACTTTGGATGCAATTTCATGGCCCTGTTAGTGTCCTGCGCTTGGAAACAAAGAGTCACAGGGGCTTAAACCATTTTTCCAGTCAGTGGGATCTTCTCCCCGAGCCTTGGAGGGCAGAAGGCTGAGAGGAGGGGTCACAGGGCTTAGCTCCCTCCACAGGCTCCAGGCAGGACTTGTCCAGCTACAGAGGGAACTTTACAGATGGCGGGAGTGCCAAGGTGGCCTTTCAGCACTTGGCCAGTGCAGGGGAACCCTGGGGCTGATGTAGGAAATGACCACAAACCAGCGGTTGAAAACCACAGGACCTTGTCCTCTGCCAGCCCTGGAGGGCAGAGGCCAAGGCCAGGGGCCCCAGGCTGAGATCCCTGCACAGGCTCCTGGTGGCCCCTCACTGCAGTCTCTGCCTCCGTCTCCACGTGGGTCCTCCTCTGTGCCTGTGGCCCCTCCTCTGTCTCTAGTGAGAACACGGCCATTGCATGAGGGCCACCTGACCCAGGATGGTGTCATGTTGAGATCATTACCTAATTACATCTGCAGAGACCCTACATGCAAAAGAAGCCCTACCCGAGGTCCCAGTGCACTTGGGGTGCTATTCAGCCCACTGGGGTAGGACATGGGGAGGCATCCCAGGTGGGGAGGAGGAAGGCAGGTGATTGACAGGAGGAGGAAGGCAGGGGAGCAGGGGCGAGTGGGCCAGCCCATGTGGGATGCCTGATAGATTTCCAAGCAGTGTGCTGGGCACGGAGTCCCGTCTGGGAGCCCGTGTGTTCTCATCTACAAACGGGGGAGTCATGGGCAGGTCGGAGGGTGTAAGTCATGAGACAGATGAGATCATCCGCCCCAGGTGCAGAAGGAAGCTGCCCGGGACTCCAGGCAGGGCCTCGGAACGGGCCAGCATTTGGCAGGTGGAGGACGAGCACAGGTGGACGGCCGGACCACCAGGGAGCGGAGAAGGGTGGGTGCCTGGCGTCCTGTTGTGGGGTCACAGGGGCATGACAAGCGGTTTGGTGCCAGGGCCCCTGGAATGTGGGAGCAAAGGGCGTGTGGGGCTCTGCGCCCTCACAGTGTGTCTCTGGGAGAGCTAGGTGCTCTGCATGGAGGCCCATCACCCTGCCTGCCCAGCCAAGGGACTGCCTGCCACCCTTGGTTTCTCTCTCCAGACCACTGTACCTTCCCACCAAGCCAAGGCAGCATTGTGTCCTGATGCTCAAGATGTCGTGAGGTCTGACACTGTCCGGCTGCTGTCTGTCCTCGGCTTGAGCATAGAGAGGAGAGCCATGGGGATGGATCAGGGGCCACCTCAGCCATCTTGACCTCAGGGTCCCACATGGCTCCCTAAATATGTCCCCTTAGCTTTGAAGAGTTGCACATCACTGGTGGTCCTGGGAGGTGTCTGCTTCTACAAGAGCCCGGCAGAGTAGGTGTGTGTCCTGCCCACTGTGGCCAGAGAGTGAGTGGACGCACCCATGCTGGGGCTGGCTCCAGGGGTAACTGCAGGCTGCCCAGCAGGGGGGCCTGACCTGTCTTCAAACCCTGAGGGCCAATCAGAAGGACCAGAGGGCACCTCCCAATCTGGGTGAGATCCAGGGCTACACACTGACCTCCCCTTGAGCAGGAGCCTTCGGGGTGAGGGGGCGCCCCCTGGCTGCAGCCAGTGCTCCCAAGAGCCCCAGCACCTTTCATGGAGTAGACGAGCTCCAGGTCCAAGCTCTCCATCCATTTCCCTTTAGACCCCCTCCACGCAGGCGGTGGCCTCTCCTGGGCTGTGGGAGCAGGAACCAGCCCCCAGAACCCACCTTGGTGGTCTCCCAGACAGGCGCCTGCAGTCCGGGGCCCTAAGGAGCTCTGGGACCAGGGTTGGGGTGAGGATGTTGCCGAGCGCTGGCTTGGAACCCAGGAGGAGGAGGTTCCCAAGGGAGTCCTTCACCCACAAGGCCGGTTCTAGCCCACGGGGAGGAGACCGTGGAGCCTGGGGTCCTTGGGTTCCGGGGCTGGAGCCTGGGGTGTGGAGGAGCTGGGCTCACTTAGCGGCATGGAGGCGTGGGTGCGGGGACTCCACCTCCACCACCAGCACCTCTCCTTTGGGGGACGGGGGACGACATGCCTGTGCCAAGCCCTGCTCCACAGCGGGAGGAACCCATGGCTGGGGGAGTGGCGCCCAGACCATCTCAGAGGGCGGAGGAAGGGGGGGGAGGGGCGCTGGTGCCTGTGAACGTGTGGGTGACACAGCCAGGTGTGCGAGGCCGGGTCGGGTCAGCAGGTGAAGCTCGGGGGTCAGCAGTCCGTTCTTTACAGGATGCCTGTGAGTAGAGCCCTGCCCAGCGCCCCGCGTCCGTGTCCGTGTCCAGGGCTCCCCGTGCCTCCCCGCGCCCCCTCTGCGCCTCCCCAGGGCTCCCCTTCGCCCCCTCTGCGCCTGTCCAGCGCCCCGTGTGCCTGCCCAGGGCTACCCGTGCCTCCCCTGCGTCCCTCTGCGCCTGCCCGGCCAAGCCTGTGCTCCCTGTGAGCCTGCCTGGGTGAGCCCGTGGACCCCCAGTTGCAAGCCGGAGCTCTTCTGCAGTAGGGGAGGTGCACAGTGTCCCGCTGCCCAGGGCAGCCCTGTGCGAGGGGAGAACCCAGGAGGGCTGGGGAGCCGAATGGTCGTCCCTAAGGGGAAGGCTCAGCGATGCCTGGCGGGGCGCTGGCCGCGACCTCCGGGGTCTCTACGGAAGCGAGGTCCCAGGGGCTGCTGCTTCTCCCACTCTAATGCAGAGTGCACTGGCGACTCCTGCAACTGCTACCTTGGCTCTGCAGGACACAGCAGGTGACATGCCACCGCCTGGGGCTCTGTTGATTTGGGGAAGCACAGAGGGAGGGACCAGGGAGGGAAGGGAGGAAGGGAATCGCCGCCCCCACCTGCTGGGGGCTGAGGAGCACGTGAGCCGCCCAAGTATGGGAGCCCTGGCCTGCTGGGCCTCCTGGTGCTGTCCAGGAAGGGCCCTGTGAACTGAGTCCCACGGAGCGCAGGGGTCTCACAGCAATCCAATTAACAGGAGCATTGAGAAGTGAGCCCTTCTGGGGCAGAGGTCTCCTGGGCGGAGAGGCCAGGGTGTGTGCTCCGGAGCCAGCCACCTGCAGATCGCACCCACCCCAGCCTCTGAGCCCGGCCCACCTGGACAGTGGCTCAGCTTAGCAGCCCCTGCTTCCCAGGCTGTAGGTGGGGGGCCTGGAAGGTGGGCACACTGTGCCACCAGAGGAAAAGGGGGACTCCTGGAACCTTGCCAGGGGGTGCCTCTTCAAGTGATGGGGCACCTGCACGTTCTGTCGACCTCTCGGGTCATGCAGAGTGACTGGAGGCACAGAGGAGCCAGGAGGGGCGTGGGCTCGGCCGGCTCCCTCTGCATCCCCTTGTCTGCCTGGGTGAGGCTTCATGAGCAGAAGAGGGCTGTCCTTGAGACCACAGGATGTCACACACCCGGGAGCGCCCAGCCTGCACGGTCCAGCAGCCCTCACCTCATGACCAGGAGAATGGGACAGAGAACAGGGCACTCACAGCCCTGTCCTCCTCCCAGGCCATGGCGTCCCCCAGGATCGAGGCTGTCATCCAGGAGAGGCACAGGATGGGGGAGTGTCCCATGTGGGAAGAGGACACCGGGCAGCTGGTGTTTGCGGACATCAACACCAGGACTGTGTGTTGGTGGAACCCACTCTCTGGGGAGGTGCAGACAGGGGGCTTAAGTGGAACTGGGGCCTGCAGATGGTGGAACAAAGGAAGTGGGCCTGGGGGACTGCAGAGGGTGGGACAAAGGAAGTGGGTCTGAGAGGTGGAGACTTTGGGCCAGAGGAAGTGGGCCTGGGGCCTGCAGAACATGGGCCTGAGGAAGTATGGGTCCCCTGGAGATCCAGGTGCTCCTGGGAAGGGAGCTGTGAGACCATCCTATGTGCCCAGGGCCCCGTGTCCCCTGAAGTCCTGGGGATCGTTTAGCTTTGAAGCTGTCCTGCCTGCTTGTGGACCCATGTCCCTGAGGTCCTAGGGCTCGTTGGTACCTTTGCCACAGGTGTCCAGCATCACTCGTGGCCTGAGGGTTGCAGGGGCCCAGCCGGGGCACCTGCTTCTTCAGCACCTGTCCCCCTGCTCCAGAGCCCCTGAAGTGTGGGCTGTCACACCCTGGGCACAGGACAGACCATGGGGTGGGAAGTCCTGGTGTATAGCTATAGTTGGAAGGACCAAAGCCGGGCTTGCTGTCATCCAGGTTAAATCCTGGAAACACTGACATCCTCCTGGCTGCTGTGTGGAGCCCGCACCTGGCTCTGACCCCAGGTTATGCCACACATGCACCTGTCCTGACTCAGGAGCTAGGGTGGGGGTGACTGTGCATTTTCCAGGCTCATGTGTGTGCGTGGACCCAGTCCACCCGTGTGGACTGCTGACCCCTGTGGATTCACACACCTGGGAGGTACCTGTGTGTCTGAGAGGCTTGCACACCTGTGTGGATGACAACCCCTGTGGATTCACACACCTGGGAGGTACCTGTGTGTCTGTGGGGCTTGCACACTTGTGTGGCTGATGACCCCTGTGGATTCACACACCTGGGAGGTGTGTGTCAGAGGGCTTGCACACCTGTGTGGACTGCTGACCCCTGTGGATACACACACCTGGGAGGTACCTGTGTGTCTGTGGGGCTTGCACACCTGTGTGGATGACGACCCCTGTGGGTTTTCTGAGGAGCAGAAGCAGCACTCTGGGAGCATCCCCCACTCACCCTCCCCCTCCCCAAGGGCAGGTGCCACTGTCCCCCTTGCAGATCAGGGCTGGCCCCAAGTCTGTATCTGGCCTCAGGCGCCCTCCTGTGGAGCCTGCCCCAGGAGGGCTCAGGGGCACCCGCGGCTCTCACACTGGCACTGAGGAGAGGCCAGCACTCTCCACTCCTGCAGTCCTGGTGGCCCTGCAGGCAGGCTGGGCAGCCTCCAGTCCTATCTGGAGGCCCTGTGGTGGCCATCGTGGGGAGGGGGTGCAGAGAGGTGGTCCTCGCAGGCCCAGCAGGACTGGTCCTGTGCTGAGATGTGCTCTGTGCCCTGATGGTGCCTCCTGGCGGGAGCCCCGTGGGTGGAGTCTCCTGGAGAAGCAGCAGCTGGGCCACCCTGCTGTCCTCTGTCCTCCCAGGAGACCCTGTTGGCTGTGTGGCTCTGCACCGAGAGGGCAGCTACGTGGTGGCCTCTGGCACCTGCCTTGGCCTCCTGGACTGGGAGAAGGGGCAGGTGGAGTGGGCGGCCTGGTTGGACCAGGACAAGCCCCACAACAGATTCAACGACGGGAAGGTGGACCCTGCCGGGAGGTTTTTGGCAGGTGGGCTGCTGAAAGGACTGGCCCAGGCCACCTGCAGAGCCTCCCGTCATGGCGGGTGCCGGCTGGGTGGGGACCTCAGGAGCCCTCCCCAGGCTGCTGACAAGCGGCCCCCAAGGCCATGCAGGTGCTGGGCAGCCCACAGGTTCCCTCCCGCTCCAAAGGCCATGGCTTCCATGTCATTCTTCCCAGATCCCTGCCCAGAGAGGACCCTGGGAGGGTCGAAGCAGCCAGGGTGGGGCAGTGGCCAGAGGCCATTCACCTGCGGCTGAGGGCCCTGCACCTCTGCCTGAGCAGGACTCTTCCCAGTGGAACATCCCTGGGGTGCCCCCTTCGCCCAGCACAGAGGCTCACTCACAGATGCCGCCTGAGGGCCATCCTGCCTGCTGTCCCCCGACTAGGGTGACCACAGCTCTCTGCACAGCGGGTCTGTGTGGGGTGGGCAGAACAGGGTGGGGTGCTGACCACTGACCTTCCACTCTCTCCAAGCACCATGCCAGAGGCGTCCGCCCCAGGAGTGTGGGAGCCGGGGCAGGGCTCCCTGTACACACTTTATGCTGACCGCTCCGTGGTCAGACAGCTGGACCAGCTGGGCATCCCCAACGGGCTGGACTGGTCCCTGGACCATCACACTCTCTACCACGTGGACGGCCTGGACTACTCTGTACGGTTCTATGACTACGACGTGCAGACAGGAGGCCTGGGTAGGGGCCACCGTTTCTAGCCCCCCACGCCCTCCCCAGAGGAAGGCCTCCGTGGCCAGCCCCCACACCCTCCCTGGATGGGGCCACCGTGACCAGCCCCCCCCCACACCCTCCCTGGGGTAGGAGCCTCCGTGGTCAGCCCTCACACCCTCTATGGGTGGGGCCACCATGGCCAGCCCCCATGCCCTACCTGGGCGGGGCCTCCCTGGCCAGCCCAGCACGCCCTCCCTCAGGTATGGGCCTCTGTGGCCAGCCCCCCATACCCTCACTGGGGTAGGAGCCTCCATGGCCAGCTCCCCACATCCTCCCTGAAGTATGGGCCTCCATGGCCAGCCCCATAAGCCCTCACTGGGCGGGACCAACCATGGCCAGCCCCCCATGCCCTTCTCGGGGAGGGCCTTTTATGGCCAGCCCCCCACACCCTCCTGAGTCCCCTCCTGGGGTCCCAGATGCACCACGGGGTCTGTCACTCCCTCACGTTGTTGAGGCCACACTATGTCACCCCCTGGTCTGGGCAGTGAGGGGCCACGCGCCTCTGTCTGTCCTGCCGCAGCAAACCCACGACTGGTGTGCCAGCTGGAGCCAGAGCAAGGCATGCCAGATGGGCTGTTCATGGACACCACGGGGACACTCTGGATGGCCTGCATTGATGGAGGCAGGGTGATCCGCATGGACGCCGAGACAGGTGTGTGCACAGGGCCGTCGGTCAAGGAGGGGCCATGGGGTGCTCTGTGCCACGGTGTTCAGGGTCCAGGAGTGGGACCACTTGCTTGTCCAGCTACAGGGCGACCTGTGCAGATGGGCAGTGCAGGGAACACAGGGGCTGATGTAGAAAATGACCACAAACCAGCGGTTGAAAACTACAAGACCTTGTCCTCTCCCACCCTGGAGGGCAGAGGCTGGACCAGGGTCACAGGCTGAGCTCCCTGCACAGGCTCCAGGGGGCTCCTCCTGCCTCTCCAGCTCCTGGGCTCCAGGTGGCCCTGGGCTGGTGGCCCCTCCCTGCAGTCTCTGCCTCTGTCTCCACGGGGCTCCTCCTCTGGGTCTGTGTCCCCTCCTCTGTCTCTTGGGAGGACACGGCCATTGCATGAGGGCCACCTGACCCAGGAGGAGCCCATCTCAGACCCTTCACTAACGACCTCTGCAGAGACCTGTTCCCACACCAGGTCCCACTCACAGGTTCTGGGGTGCAAATGTGGACAGGACCCACCTCTTACCATGGTGTCCAGTTCCCTCCATGAGCTCCAGAGAGGCTCCTCCTGCCTCTCCAGCTCCTGGGCTCCAGGTGGCCCCTCACTCCAGTCTCTGCCTCTGTCTCCACGGGGCTCCTCCTCTGGGTCTGTGTCCCCTCCTCTGTCTCTTGGGAGGACATGGCCATTGCATGAGGGCCCCCTGACCCAGGAGGAGCCCATCTCAGGACCCTTCACTAACGACCTCTGCAGAGACCCTGTTCCCACACCAGGTCCCACTCACAGGTTCTGGGGTTCAAATGTGGACAGGACCAACCTCTTACAATGTGTTCAGCTCCCTCCAGGAGACTGGCCTCTCCAGCTCCTGGGCTCCAGGTGGCCCTGCTGACCCCTGCAGTCCATGAGGAAGGGCAGACTTGGGGATCAAGTGCTGCAGGTGCCAGGGAGAACCAGCCGGCTCAGGGCCCCACTGGGGAGTGGGCACAGTCAGGCCACCTGGGGTCCAGCAGCAGATGGGTGGCTGGGCTTCAGGGATGTACCTGAGCTTTACTCACAGGGACGCGGCTGTGCAACCTGGAGATGCCAGTGTCCAGGGTGACGTCCTGCTGTTTCGGAGGGGCTGACTACTCCGACCTGTACGTGACCTCTGCAGCGGACAGCCTGAGTCCAGAGCAGCTGTTGCGGGAGCCGCAGGCAGGACACGTCTTCAAGGTCAGTGGGGTGTCCCTGCCAGGGTCAGCTTGGCTCCTGGCCATGTCTGCTCGGCCAGGTGTAACGCATCTTGACCTAGGGGACTGGAGCGGGCTTGGCAGCATCCATGGGGACATCTGTCCACCTGGAAAACAGCCCTCCCAAGGCCCCATGTGCCCTGCTGTACACAGAGATATTTACGGGAGGTTTAGGAAGCTGGTGTGGCTGGCACTGCCGTGGCTGGTGCTGCCGGGAAACTTAGCTGTGCCTAGGGACTCACCTCCACCCTCTCCTCCCGCAGGTCCTGGGCCTGGGGGTGAGAGGCCTTGCATCCTGCCACTTCTCTGGCTGAGGAACCCCACCGTCCAATGCAGCTTGAGCCAGGCCTCCGTCCCTGGGGTCAGGCCAGGCTCGGCTCTGGCAGGGCACTCCCTGCCTGACCACTGTTCACAGCTGATAATAAATGTGGCCACCTCAACGTCATCTGTGCAGCTGCTGCCCTGGGATGTGCCCCCCCCCAGGACTGCCCCATGCTATGTCCAGTGTCACCCAGCTTCAGCTTGTAATGCCCCTGTGTGTTCAAGGTCCCCACAAGTCACCTGCATTCCCCAGAACATGTGGCCACACTGGTATCTCTGAGGTTGGCCTCTCTGCCTCCACTTGGTGCTGGGTCACTGAGAGCTGGAACCTGAGCATGGGCTGTAGCTGTGCTGGACGTGCACAAGTCCATCAGCCAGGGATCGAGCTGGACATCAGTTGCCTTCACAGCACTGGGCGCCCAGCGCCTCTACTTCCAAACAGCCCATTTAACCCTGGAAGGCACCTGCACTCCAGCAGTACCCAGTCCCCTGCCCAGCCCCATCACCTGCCCACTGCCTGTGTCTCGATGGCCTGATGTGGATAGGTCCTGCCCATGGAATCCACACTATGTGACCCTCTGTGTCAGCTTCTCTCACCGAGCCCCAGGTCTCAAGGTCCGTCCCACTTGTAGCATGTGTCAGAGCTGAAGTCCTTTTCAGGACTGAGTAATATTCCATCATGTGGATGGACTCATCCTGTTCCCCATTCCTCCTCAGTGGACAACTGGGTCACTTCTCCTTTCTGACCCTTGTGCATGGTGCTGCTGTGAATGTTCACACACAAGTTTTCATTCCAGCGTCTGTTTCTGGGTCTTCAGGAACGTACCTAGGCTGGAGGTAATGTGGAATGTGAACTCCCTGCATAACCCCAAGAGGCCCCTGCGCACTGTGCCTGCACAGGGGCTCCACGCTGCCCTCCTCAAATGCACATGCTAAGAGTGACGTAGAACGTTGAGTTCCCGACTCCAGAGGGCTCAGCACAGAGCTCCTGGAGGTCCCCACACAGGTGGCCTGCAGCTGCACACGGCTCTGCTTGCCAGCTGCTGGGAGTCTCTGTCTTGGGGTCCCCGTGGTCATGGTGGCAGAGTGCAGCTTGTGCTGTGGGCAGGGGCAGGCAGTGCTGTGAACAGGAAGGCCGTCCTGGGGCTCGAGCCTCCATCCTGGGAGTGAGGCCTGTGTGGAGTTGGTCCTGGCCTAGTGGTCAGTCCTGGAGAGGGGCAGCTGGCCTGGGAAGAGGGAGAGACCAGGTCTCAGGTGCAGCCCCTGATACAGGGTGCTGAGGGGCCAGGCGGGGACCTTAGGGAGGCCAAGCAGGGGCCCAGGAAGTGGGCATCCTCCTGCTGACCACCACTGTCCGCTCAGGGGCTGGGAGTCCAGGAGGCAACTGTGTGGGAGACCAACTTTGACGTGACTGAGTCACACTCCCCCGCTGGGTGCTGAGGCGCTCAGTCACAGAAATGTGGCAGAGCTTTCCCCACCTTCTTGGGTTTGAGGATCGGTGTCTGGGGCATGGATTTGTCTTGCTACAGCCCATGGGTGGACCTACACTCACCTGTTCCTTTGTGATATAACCCTTGCCCTGTTTAGGGTAGAATCTTACATGGAAGTGCCTTGTGGGTCCCCTTCTCTTAATGTGTCCTTGGGTGTGGCCTACCCAGGTGTCAGTCAACCTGCTGACAGTGGACATCATGAAGATAGACTCAGCCCCCTGAAACCTGACCCCTTGCCTCATTTGAATAGCTTCTCCTCAATAAAAGGGGTCAGTGCATGCTCTTTCTCTCTCTTCCTGAGGACCCTTAAGGTCAGAGGAGCCGTCACAACGACCCCAAAGAAAAAGGTATTTGTATCTCTTGTGTGGTCATTTTGCACAGCCCAGTCAGCCCAGTTTACCTGGAGTGGCCCCTGAGCCTTTTAGTTGCAAGAAGAGAAACCTGGCACATGATTTTGGAAATTCAAATGGAAATGAAACCCATTAAACACTATTTGTCAAAAAGTGGTGATTTAACAAGCTTTGAAAACTATATTCAGTGAAATGAAAGTATATGCAAACCAAAATTTCCACAAAAATTGACTCATAATCATCCATAACTAAAATTTGAAAAAAAAATTAAAGAGAAACAGAAGAAAATCCATGTAATCTTTGTGATACTGTGTGTGTGTGTGTGTGTGTGTGTGTGTGTGTGTGTGTGTGTTCTGGAACTGGGGACCAAATGCAGGGCAGCACACATGGTGGACAACCTCAGCTACATACAACCTCAGCTACAATACTCAGCTACATTCCTAGCCCTTGGTGATGAGTTTTAACACACAATACTAAAAGTAAATTGGCAGAAGAAAATACTGATAGCATGGACTTTATAAAATCAAATTTTTACCAAGTGTGGTGTTGCATGCCAAGAATCCTAATTACTCAAAAGGATGAGGCAGGGGGGCTGGGGATGTGGCTCAAGCGGTAGCACACTCACCTGGCATGCGTGCGGCCCAGGTTCAATCCTCAACACCACATACAAACAAAGATGTTGTGTCCGACGAAAACTAAAAAAATCAATATTAAAAAATTCTCTCTCTCTCTCTCTTTAAAAAAAAGGCTGAGGCAGGGAGATTGCAAATTCAAGGCCAGCCTGGGAGATTTTTAAAGGGATGGGGTATAGCTCAGTGGTAGAGCACCTGCCTGGCATATGTGAGGCCCTGGGTTCAATCCCCAGCATCACATGAAAAAATTAAATTGTATACTCTGTGAAAGACAGAACAAAAAGAAAAGCTATAGACTGAGATAAATTATTTACAACATGCAATTCTCTTGTGCAGAAACCTCTTGTGAAGAAGCATACCACATAACTAAGGCAGACAAGGCCATCGAGGAGGTGCAGCTAACTCCCTGTTCCTTAAGTGTGGGCCCTCTATAATGACTTCCTCCAGAAACACATACAATAGGGACATGCAGAGAACAGTAACTCCACAGTCAGAAACTTGAAAGGCACTCCCCAGCCAGCTGAGCACACTCAGTACTAAAGTGACATTCACCTTGAGGGCTTGAGATGACAGAGCAGCTCTCCACCTCTGTGACCTGCTTGCCCCAGACCCACAGCCCCAGGATAAATATGAGAAAAACATGGAAACTTGAAAGGCACTCCCCAGCCAGCTGAGCACACTCAGTACTAAGGTGACATTCACCTTGAGGGCTTGAGATGACAGAGCAGCTCTCCACCTCTGTGACTGCTTCCCCCAGACCATGGCCCAAGTCTAGATGTGAGGAAAAACAAATAAACCCCAAAGTAGAACAATCTACAAATACCTGACAGGTCCTCCCCATGTGCCGAGGTCACTGGAACAAGGAAGTTCAGAGAAACTGTTACCCCAAGAGGAGTCTAGAGAGACATGTTGACTGGATGTCATTTGGGGTCCTGGATGGGGTCCTGGAACAGGAAGAGGCAGAACTGAGAATCCAGAGGAAATACAACTTCAGTTATTTATAGCATACTAGTGTTTATTCTTCATGACAAATGGTCTAAGATGTTAATACATCTGAGATAGTGCACCTAAGTCATCACAAGGGCAAAGTCAGGTTGAGGCTTCCTTTGAAATTTCTGTATAAAGATAAAGATACTCAAATAAAACTTTAAACATGACTACATTTCCAGGCTGGATTGTGGCTCCATGGTAGAGAGCTCACCTAGCATGCACAAGGCACAAGGACATGCCAGTCACATGCCTGTCATCCCAGTTACTTGGGAGGCTAAGGTAAGAGGATCATACATTTGCGGCTCACCTGGGCAATACAGCAAGACCATGTCTCAAAATTAAATTTTAAAAAGGGCTAGGGATGTATGTAGCTACGTGCTTGCCAAGCACATACAAGGCCCTGAGGTCAACACCCAGTGTGAACAAAAACTCTCCAGGCCACACAACTGATCATAGACAACCATTGCAGGAATAGAACAGGGAAGAAGCCATTATATCAAACCTCCCTAAAATAATTAAAGTAAACCTGCACTTTGTTCAGCTCACAATGCTAACATATCTAACCTCTGCTTCTACTAATTTAAATATGATAATATTTTAAATATGATAGCTTTTTAAATATGATAAAAAGTGTATGTACTTTTCTAATAAACCCAGCAGATGTGCAATATACTCAACTCTGCTCTAAAAGCCAACTTATAAGCACATAGGGGCACAACCATTAGGATAAAATGTAATTATGGCACTTCACATGAAATAACTCTTAATAAACATATAACCTCAAAAGAAGAAATTCAAATTTCTGAACTCAAAACATAATGGTATATTTTCAATGATACTTCAAACAGATACAAAACACAAACAGAGTTCTCCAACAAGAATTCCTGGCAATATACAAAGCATCATGCTCATCAGAAAACCCAATCCCTTGCTTGCAATGAATAAGAAAACAACTTTTTATAAATGTAAAACTTTAGGGCCTGAGGATGTTGCTCAGTGGTAGAGCACTTGCCTAGCATATGTGAGGCACTGGCTTCGATTCTCAGGACCACATAAAAATAAACAAATGTAGAACTTTAATAAGACATAGGGATATGCTTTCTAAATTGAAAAATAGAAAAGAAAATGTTTGTTTAAAAATTTATTTTTAGTAAAAAATATTTCTTAATTACACAACTCAGCTATTGACTTGTCTCTTACACATTGTAATGACTTGGATCCTAAGGAAACTTCATCTACAGTGGTTTTAAAAATCATGCAGGGGATGGGCTGGGGATGTGGCTCAAGCAGTAGCGCGCTCGCCTGGCATGCATGCGGCCTGGGTTCGATCCTCAGCCCCACATACAAACAAAGATGTTGTGTCCGCTGAAAACTAAAAAATAAATATTAAAAAATTCTCTCTAAAAAAAAAAAAAAAGAATCATGCAGGGGACTGGGGTTGCGGCCCAGTGATAGAGCACTCGCCTAGCATGTGCAAGGCCCTGGGTTTAATCCTCAGCACCACATATAAATAAAATAAAATAAAGGTACTGTGTACAACTAAAAAATAAATATTAAAAAAAGGATCAGGTGGGGTTGTGGCTCAGTGATAGAGTGCTTCCTTAGCATGTGCGAGGCCCTGAGTTAGATCCTCAAAAGCACATAAAAATAAATAAAGGTTAAAAAAAAAAAAAGAATCATGCAATATAATATTGACATTGAAATTTTTTCTTAGAAAAATTTCATCTAAATCTGGAAGAGATATTGTGATATATATATATATGTGTGTGTGTGTGTGTGTGTGTGTGTGTGTGTGTGTGTAAATACATAATGTTTTTGAACATATCTCTGGATACCTCTGATGCTTGAGTTCTAGCAAATGACATTGTATGTGTGTGTGTGTGTGTGTGTAAAAATATATGTGTGTGTGTATGGTGCTGGGATGGAACCCAAGGCCTCTCAATTGCTAGGCAAGTGCTCTGTCACTGAGCTGCATACCCAGTACGCAAAGACATCTCAATAAGCAGAAAATAATTAAAATCATTTAAGATTATCATGAGAATTTCCAAACAAGACAAGTTTCTCAATGGAAAACAAAGAAAGCAAAAAGCATATTTTAAAAATATTGCTGAGGGAAAACAGCAGAAGTTCACAGGATTAAGAATTCTGTAGAAAATTAAAAAGAACTGAAAACCTGGTGGACATGGGGCATTTCCTAGGAAATACAGACATTGCAAAACAACTAAATTAAGAAAACTCAATCGATCCATTAGCATAGCAAAGTTGGAACTGCTGCTGGGAGATCTCCCACTGGAAAAGACCCTGGGATCATTAGGTCTCACAGCTAAGTGTTACCTGACCTTTCACAAATTCTGATTTTATTTCAAATGTTTATGATCTAGATAAAAAAAAAAAAAAAGGTGACTTTCCTAAATTCAGTTCATGTTCCATCAAAGCCTGATATAGTCAAGATATTTCATCCATGTAGAACGTCAATGTTTATTCAACAGGCTATTTTGTGCACCACTGCAAATGTACTGTCAATTAGTGCCCTGAGCTGTGGCTGAGAGAGGCAGGGCCTGGAAACAGGGTAGGGTCTGGAGGAGGGCCACAGTCTGGACAGGGCAGGGATCTGGAGAAGAGATGTGGGGGCCTTGGGGGAGGGGTCTAGGCAGAGTCTATGGAGGATGTGGTCTGGGGGATGGGGTGGGGTCAGGAGAAGAAAGGCAGGCCTGGAAGAGGGGTCTGGAGGAGGGTCAGAGCCAACAGGAGGGACAACAGATGGTGAGGAATACTGGCCTTGGTGGTCACTCACTCAGAGCCCCTAGTTCTCTAGCCTTCCATCCCAACAACCCACCTCAGGGAAACTGACCTGAGCTGGGTGGAGGCAGCAACAGTCTGCCTCACCCACCACCCTCCACCTGGTACAGTAGGCCCCAGCAGCTTCACTGAATCCTGGGCAGAAGTCCCTGGCCATCCACCACCCCTGCCTGCTCTGTACCAGCCACCATAAAGTGCATGGAAGTAGCAGGTATTCCACTGAAAGAGGAGAGGACCCGGGTACGGTAGTATACACCATCATAATCCCAGCTACTTAGGGAGACAGAGAAATGAAAATTCTAAATTTGAGGCCAGTCTGGGCAATTTAGCAAGATCCTCTCTCAAAAAGAGAAGTGAGGGTGTTGCTCACTTATAGGGGTAGAGCACTTACATAGGATACATGAAGTACTGAGTTCAAATCCCAGTCTAAAATATGTATATAATTTAAGGCAACGGGTACACTGTTTTTATAAGACCCAATTCCTTTTATTCTACGTTCATCTTATCATCATTTAAATGCATTACCACATTCATGAACAATGAATTATTTTGGCAGAAGCTGTAGAGCACTTGAAAACTAAAATGTAAGATGCTATTTATTATAGATCAATCAATTCAAGATAAATGATTTCTAAAATGAAGATGTAAGTCAGTAGAAAAGTAGATTGGGCTCATAGAAACCTGACTCTCCAACATATTGGTGCAGGGCAGGCACTGACTTCCTCAACAAGATCCATAAAATTCAAAAAATAAAACCAAGACGCAATAAGTGGAAAGCCTTCAAATTAAAATGCTCTGACAAGTGAGGGAAATAGGATCATGAAGAGAGCCCCTCAGAATGGGAGAAAGTCTTTTCCATCTACTTTTCCAATAAGGGATTAATATCCAGAAATATAAATAACTCAAAACATGTAACAACAGAAAAATGAATAGCTCAACACAAAAATGGGTGAAAGAACTAAGCAGACATTTCTCAAAAGGAGAAATACAAATGGCAAAAAAAACATGGGAAAAAAAAGGTTCAACATGCCTGGCAATCAGAGAAATGCAAATCACATCTACATTAAGATTTCATCTCCAGTTAGAAGGGCAAACATCAGGAATACAAAAACCAACAAACTCTAGTGAGGATAGGGAGAAAGGTACACTCACCTGTTGTTTGTGCAGACGAGTGCAACCAACCACTATGGACAGCAGTACAGAGATTCCTCAAGAAACTAGAAATGAAGCCATCACATGATCTAGCTCTTCCTCCCACCTTTTTTTTTTTTGGGGGGGAGGGGGGGTATTTACCTAAAACAACAAAAATCAGCATGCTATAGGAATACAGCCATATCAATGTTTAAGCCAGCACAATTCTCAGTAGCCAAGCTATGAAACCTTCCCAGCTGTCTGTCAACAGATGAGCAGATAAAGAAAGCATGGCATATACACACATCAGAGTTTTACTCAGCCATAAAGGAGAATGAAATTACTGCATCTGCTGGTAAATGAATGGAACTGGAGAACATCATGCTAACTGAAATAAGCCAGACTCTGAAAGCCAAGGGTCAAATGTTTTATCTTATACACAAAAAGTAGAGGTAAATAAGGAAATATAAAATGGGGAGATCCCATAAAAATAGAAAGGAGGTCAGTGGAATAGAAGGGGGTGTAGGGGGAGAGAGGAGGGATGGGAAAAGGGAGGAACTGCAGAATGACACTGACCAAACGATCTAAGTACATTTACAACCACACCACAGTGAATTCCCCCTCCATGTCTGTCTATAAACCACCAGTTTAACAAAACAATAAATAAATAGAAGGAAGACCACTAGAGAAAGGGGAGCAGGAGGACGGAGGTGGAGGGAACATGGAAATACTGGGGTGAAACTAAACAAATTATACTCCATGCATGTCAGCATACATCAAAATGGACCCCACTATTATGGATAAGTAAAATGCACCAGGGCTGGGGCTGTGGCTCCGTGGTACAGCACTCACCTAGCACACGTGATGCCCTGGGTTTGATCCTCAGCACCACATAAAAATAAATAAATAAAGGTATTGTGTCCAACTACAACTAAAAATAATATTTAAAAAAATTTTCAAAAGAGGGAAGATGCACATATACTGACAATTAAACTGGAATTCTCTCAACCAAAGAAAAATTAGGTTTATGAGTTTAGTTTTGTGAGTTTAGTTCCATGAAATGTGGTTCATGAGTTTAGTACATGGAATAAACTTTCTTAATATTTTTGGATGTAGATCAAACAAACACCTGTATCTTATTTATTTATATGTGGTGCTGAGGATCAAACCCAGGGCCTCACACATGCTAGGCAATCACTCTACCAGGAAGCTTCAGTTCCAGCCCTGAAATACATTTTTAATAAATGAATTTGTTACAAATAACATACTAAACTGAAATAAAGTAGTAGGCTGGTAACACTTGTGCTTTTCCATATTTCCGTGTTCTTTTCTACTACTTTGACACCATTAAAATAATAAGGAGGGCTGGGGTTGTGGCTCAGTGGCAGAGCACTTGCCAGGATGTGCGAAGCACTGGGTTTGATTCTCACTATCAATAAATAAAACACAATCATGGACAACTAAAATAATATTTGAAAAAATAAGCAATAAGGAACACAAGTAATGGAGTCTCTCCTGGGCTTAGAACCCTCGTTCATCATTCCTCCTTCATCCCACCCAGGATCTCCAGGAAAAACCTGGGGTAACTGTAGGAAGATGATGAGGGGCTGGGGCTCCGGGGTAGAGCAGTCGCTGAGCACGTGCAAGGCTCTGGGTTCAATCCTCAGCACCACATAAAAATAAATAAATTAAATAAAGGTATTAGGTCCAACTACATCTAAATTTTATTTTAAATTATGGCAATATATACCTAATGTAAATTATTTTTAAACAGACGATGAGGGTCACAACCTAGACCTGCTGCAGAGCCAGCCTGAATGAAATAGTGAAGGAGCAGGGCGCACGCCAGGTTTTCCTCAGTTCAGTCCCAAGGTGGGGCTCTCTCCTCACCAACACCACATTTCCCACACCTACTGCGGGTCATTCCAGAAGCTTCTAGTGCAATTCCCTCAGGCAACTCAGAACAAGAGAGCTCCAGGCATCCCTAGATACATGACCGACAGTGTCCCTGAGCCAGGCATCCACCGGAGGTAGCTCTGAGGAGAAGGGAGCTCTGGGCATCCCTACAGACATGACGCACAGTGTCCCCAAGCCAGGCATCCACCTGAGGTAGCTCTGAGGAGAAGGGAGCTCCATGCATCCATAGAGACATGACCCACAGTGTCCTCAAGCCAGGCATCACCCTCAGGCAGTTCTGAAAATAAGGGAGCTCCAGGGGTCCCTAGAGACATGACAATAGACCCAGCCTGATTCCCTCTTAAAATTGGGAACCATCTTGCCACAAAGCCATGAAAAGCTAATTTTGGTTTCACTGTAAATTACTGCAGATTCTGAACCTGCTTGGAATGCCTCCCCGGGGCCTTGGACTCCCCCTGCCTGGCCATCTGACCAGACAGCAGCGCTCTCTGAAACTGCAGTGACGCCCCATAAACCCTGGCCTTCCCTGGCCAGACAATGCCGCTCTCTGAGGCTCTAATGACCTTCATAAATTCTGATGTCGGGGCCAGCAAAAATGTAAACCAGCCTTTGTGCTCTGCTGTCCGAGTGTTGCTAGCTGTAACCCCCTTTGTGGAACTTCCTGGGTATGGAGCTGCGCTGCGAGGGATCTGGGGCTGTCTTTTCCAGTAGTTTTGGGTGGGAGAAGCAGCCCAGATGGTGGAAATAATCAGCTTGATTTCATTTGATTTTAATTGGAATCACTGGTTTTTTCTTTGCGTCCTGGTCTAACAGTGACCCACAGTGACCCCGAGCCAGGTGGCTCCCTGAGGCAGCTCTGAGGAGAAGGGAGCTATGGGGGTCCCTAGAGACATGACCCACAGTGTCCCCAAGCCCAGTGTCCACCCGAGGTAGCTCTGAGGAGAAGGGAGCTACGGGGGTCCCTAGAGACATGACCCACACTGTCCCTGACCCAGGTGGCTCCCTGAGGTAGCTCTGAGGAGAAGGGAGCTACGGGGGTCCCTAGAGACATGACCCACAGTGTCACCAAGCCCAGTGGCTCCCTGAGGCAGCTCTGAGGAGAAGGGAACTATGGGCGACCCTAGGACCCACAGTGCCCCCAAACCAGGCGCCCACCTGAGGCAGCTCTGAGAAGGGAGCTCCAGATGTCCCTAGAGACATGACCCCCAGTGTCCCCGAGCCAGGCATCCACCTGAGGTAGCTGTGAGGAAAAGGGGGCTCGGGCCCTCCCTGAAGGGCGACCCACAGTTTCCAGGAGCCAGGCTCTGCCAAGTGGGTGCTGAGGAGAAAGCTCACCTCTCACCCTGAAGGAGGAGGACTGGCGTTGAAGATGGCAGCGAGGCCCCGCCCCTGATGACCACGCCCCCCGATGGCCAAGTGCCCGGATAGCCACGTGCCTGATGGCCACGCCCCTAATGGCCAGTTTGATGGCCACGCCCCGCAGGACCCTGCTCATGCTCAGAGGTGGTGCCCACCCCTAGTTCCTGGTAAACCTCAGCCCTTTCTCCACTCTCAGCTGTTACTGGATAGAACCTGTCCCCACTGCTGTCACAGGTCTGGCAGAGTTGGCTGTGTCACCATGGAGTGGAATCTCAGGAGAGGAGAAAAAGGAGCCAGAAGCCCACCTCCCCGTTCACCAGAGAGCAGGGAGCTGAAACGCCAAACCCCAGCTCTTGAGCTCCAGCAAAAGAAAATTTAAAGTCAGACACCAAAAGCCATGCAGGAGAGGGTTCTGAGAAGTGACAGTGAGGTGGAAATAGACTAAGAGAAAAGTGAGGCTTCAGCAAAAGCACTCTCAAGGGGAGAGAGGGCATCTCCAGGCAGGGAATAAAAGGAGACAAGGCTGTCCGTAAACTTCATTACTGTTGATGTTTTCAGGAGAACTGGGGACCACCTCTGTACTCTGCCCATCAGGTGGTCAACTCCTCCTTCACGTTGGGCAGTGGAGTTGTTGACCTTAGCTGGTCCTCTCCAGAACTGTCACGGTGGCCATCCTATTAGGGGGCTTCATCTACAAGTCAGTCCGTGTTGATGTGGGCACTGGGGTCAATTGCTGGTCAGAAGTTACCTTAGTGTGACTGTGCTACTAAAGGGATCTTCTGTAGTGGCACCCCCTCCTCCACAGAAAATCTTAACTAAGTTTCCCCAGAAATCTTCACCATAATTGATTTGAGGACTCTCAGCAAAAGAGTCTCTGTCTACAAGAGAGATCAATGTAGGTAAACTTCCTATTTTCTGTTTCTCTATTTCACTTGGCCACTGCCCTGGAAGAAATCATCACTCCAGGTGCTCAACACCCCATTACTAGTTTACCACAGACATTTATCCAGTTTAGTAGTTTGTAGAAGTGGTGGGGAGCCACTCTGAATGACCCACACCTTCCAGTCCTGAAGCAAGAGGCTCTGACGGGTCATTTCAATCAATTCATGGTGACTTGGGCATTGTCCCAGCTCAGAAAGTCAAGGCATGTCTTCAGATGTAGGTGTCACCCCTGAGGTTGAGCTACACTCACCTGTTCCTCTGTAATCCTACCCCTTTGCCCCGTTTGGGATAGAATGGTCCATGGAAACTCCCTTTGTGTGTGCCCTGCTCTTGCTCTGCCTTTGGGTGTGGCCTTCCTAGATGTCAGTCAACCTGCTGACACAGACATCAGGAAGCTAGACTCAGCCCCCTGAAACCTGAACCCTTGCCTCATTTGAATGGCTTCTCCTCAATAAAAGTGTTCAGCACGAGTGTGTGTGTGTGTGTGTGTGTGTGTGTGTGTGTGTGCATGTGCCTGCACGCGCGCCCCTCCCCCTCTCTCCTGACCCTTGAGGTTAGAGGAGCCATCACCATAGGACCCAAAGGAAAAGGTATTTCTCTGTCTCTATGTGATTATTTCACACAGCCCAGTTCACCTGGAGTGACCCTGAGTGTTTTAGTCATGAGAAAGGTGACAATTTGTGGCCCATATGGAACTCTAGGATGAATTTTAGAAATTTAGTGGGTTTGGAATTTCTCTCCAGAAGTTAAGCGTGCTTAGGATTGCAGAGTATTGTGGGCTGAATTGTAGAAAGTAAGTGAAGTAGAAGAAAAATCTGTGACATTCAACTTCTTAATATTTGGGAGTAGTTTGTCTTTAGAAAGAAAAAAGTTATTTTTTTATAATTCTAGAGACTCTAAATGTAAAGAATTATTCAGATGATTAATGGGGTGTGTTGTTAAGTCTTCTCCCATGGGGAAAGTGCTTTTGTGGACTTTTTTGGATTGTTTTTGTGAATTTTTATATTTTGAAATATTAGGTAAAGATTTTGGGGGTTATATACTAGAAGTCTGTGCTTGGAGAGTGAGAAAAGGGGAAGGAGGATTTTGTGATGAGACTTGATACAAGGATTCTTTAGCTGTAGAGGAGTGAATGTTATTTTGTGAAAATACTCAGAAGGTTTATACTGAACCTCTTTGCTACATTCTTGTCCTACTGAATCAGAAAGGCTGGAACTCAGCCACTGAGGACAAAAGACTTTAGCTGATGTTCCCTGTGGTGTCTGTAACTAGGCTCACATCCAGCAGTGCTTTTAACCCTTAAGCAACCTGGCCTGGGTGCCAAATGAAGACTGCCCTAAAATCTGAGAGAAACACTGGTGTCTGCCATTAAAACTCACTTTTTTTTTTTTTTTTTTTGAGAGAGAGAGAGAGAGAAAGAGAGAATTCTTTAATATTTATTTTTAGTTTTTGGTGGACACAATATCTTTATTTCATTTTTATGTGGTGCTGAGGATGGAACCCAGCACCCTGAGCTTGCCAGGTGAGCACACCACCACTTGAGTCACATCCCCAGCCCCTAAAACTCACCTTTAAAGTCCTCTGTGCTACAAGAAAAAGTACAAAACACAGGAGAATACAAGCTGCTACCCGTCCCTAGGATCCTGCCCAGGTTGGGGCATAGAGACAAATCTAACAGAATCCCACCAGCTAGGGGAGCTCAGGGAACCTTTGCTGACTGTGGCAGCAGGCTCCTTGCTGTTTCCATCACCATGGTAACCGCTGGAAGCCTGGCAGAGCGGGCTTCCTGGTCCCGCCTCCCACATTACAGTTATTTTTGAATTAAATAACCTGACTTTTCTCTGTGGTTATGTTACTAAATAATGCTATTGATGGGCGGTTTCCAACTATGCTTTTTTATATTTTGCTTTTAATTTTGAAGGTTATTGGGGTGCACTTGCTTGTCGCAGGAACAAAAGCCGGCAATGTTCCTGTGATGAGCATAAGACCCTTACTCTCATTCCTGACTAAGTAATTACAAAAAATAAAATATACATTAGGGTCTTATTTCAGCTACATCATGTGGCATCACACATTTATTTATGCACTCCTAGTTAAAAGTAAATTGATCCAAATATTTTAAGAACCACGTGGTTACATACAGTTAATTCAATTATAAGTTATACCCTTATTAATAATATATTTTTCTAGGTACTTGGATAACCTATAGTTCTTAATTCATAAAATGATTAGCATATATGTCTAATTGTTTAGTTAATATATACTTATCTAATTGCTTTTCTTCAACAGAAAACACATAATTTATATACTTCTTATACATACATTTATCTGATGTTCTGCCTTTGATCCTCTGCTTCTGTTTACAGATATTTTAGATACAGACATTTTAGATAAA
This sequence comes from Callospermophilus lateralis, assembly GCF_048772815.1. Taxonomy (NCBI): domain Eukaryota; kingdom Metazoa; phylum Chordata; class Mammalia; order Rodentia; family Sciuridae; genus Callospermophilus; species Callospermophilus lateralis. Next base: position 78,658 of record NW_027514743.1, on the reverse strand, counting down.
TATATTTTACTATAAATTTGCTTTCAAGAGAGAATCTCTAGTTCTCAAAGTTATCATACAATTTTTTTAAATTTTTTATTTTAGTTGTCATTGGACACAATACTTCCATTGTTTAATGTTTTTAGGTGGTGCTGAGGATTGAGCCCAGTGCACCGCACGTACTAGGCAAGCCCTCTACTGCTGAGCCACAACCCCAGCTCCTGTATAAACTTTAATAAGATGACAAACAAATATAATTCTATCTTCAGAAATATTCAAGGGCTTTAACTATATTTTCATTGATATTTCATCTTATCAAAGTACAAAAATTTATTAAATTCTAAGGTTTTCAAAAATTACTCCAAAGTATAACCAGAAAAAATTCTAAAAGGAAAAGATTCTTCAACCAAGAGGAAGCACACATTGGAGGTCCTAAGAAGAATCAAAAAATCATCTTTGGGTGAAACAAGGTCTTTACATTCTAGGTTTTCATGATAAAAGTATTTTCCTAAACCAGAAAATCTTTATATCATTATCTAGACAGATGATATAAAAAGTTAAAACAATTAAAAAGAGATTTATATGTAAGATAAGAGAAGTTACCAATCAGGCTCCATGGTAAGAGCTGGAAGGGGGAGGAAGGGAGGGGAGAAGACTCCCCCCTTCTCAGTCGCTGTCCTTGAAGGGTTAACTTGCCCAGAACAGTGAAAGACAAAGCTGCTTTTGTGTGAACTTCTGCAGACTGGGAACCTCTGAGCCCCTCCCCTTACATGCTGGGTATAGAGTTCTGAAACTACTGAACTCAAAGTTCAGGGGGATTGATTGATTACACCAAAAGCTGTGCCCTCTGAACCTGGCTATAGACAAATAAAATCTGCTTCCTGTTTGGTGTCTTGCCTGGTCTGTGCCCTGCAGCACTTCCTTTCCAGACAAATGGAGCCACCTTTAGCCATGATTTGTAGCTTCCCACCAACCTCAGTGGACAGAGTTAGTTCCATTACTCCTTTTTCTTGACATGTCTTCTCATTAGCTCCTCTGCTTCAGTTTATTTCTACAAATTAACTACCACCTTTGCTTTCTCATCTACTTTGGGAGTACTTTAAAGAACTCTTGGGACCTTGCCTGCATTTCAATGCTCATTGCTAGCTACTACCTAACACCTGCACCCCAGCCCTGCACTCCACCAGGCCAAGCGCTGCTGCAGCCAGGGGCCAGGTGGGCAGGGGTGCAGACATGTGCAGCTGCAGGAGCTGGGAAATTCACTTATGTGCCCAACAGAAGCCCAGAAACAGCCCACTGCAGAGGCCTCTGGGAAGTGAGGTGTTTGAGACAGAGCGACTTAGCCAGAGGCTGCCCCATTTTCAGATCATGGTTTTTCTGAAAAGAAGTTAAGGCTGGATGCAGTAGCACACGCCTGAAATCCCAGTGGCTCTGGGGGGTGAGGCAGGAGGATCACAAGTTCAAGGTTAGTCTAAGCAATTTAGTTAGACCCTAAGGAACTTGGCAAGACCCTGCCTCAAATTTAATCTCAGCCCATGATGACCACTGTCAAGGGAGAACTTACTTCAGATCAAATCCTCTGGTGATTCTGGGAATGCAGGCTTCAGCCCCTGCCTTGGGGCATTCTAACTAATTCTAAATAATTCATTCTAGATGATTCAGCTCTAGTCATGGATGCCCCTGGGAGCTGCAGGCTACACTTCCATTCAGAATTCCCAGGGAATCTTGACTGTGAAATCTGGTGTTCTACCCCCACACTGTAACCACAGAGGATCTGAGAGCTGTGTGACACGTGCTGTCCAGGCACCTGGAGGGCCCTGGCAGTGTCACCTGGTGTTCTGCCCACACAGCCCTTTGCCAGGGACCAAAAGGGAGTTCTCCTTCAAAGAATAGCCTGACAGTGCCAGGGACCAAAAGGGAGTTCTCCTTCAAAGAATAGCCTGACAGTTACAAGAAGCACCCCCTGGGAGACATCTTGCCTGAGACACCCCTGCAGCCATCTATCTCCATGAGACATCCTATGGCCATTTGTCTTCCTGAAGCATCCTGCGTTATCTCACCGTATGAAGACTTCTAGCAACTGCCGATAAGACAGCTTCCCCATCCCCAGCCCATAAATACCCCTGTGTGAACAATAAAAGTTTGCAGCTTGATCAGAACTACTGTCTTGCTGTCATCTCTCTGTGTCTCTTGTCCCTTCATTCCTCCCCATCTAGGTTCGCTGCCCACGTTGATGTGTCCTGCCGGTGGGGACAGCCCTTAGCACTGGGGACCATGGGGCTGTGTGCCACTTGCTGGTTCAAGTGCCCTGGAGGACTCTGGCAGTGTCACCTGGTGTTCTGCCCACACAGCCCTGAGCACTGAGGACCATGGGGCTGTGTGCCACGTGCTGGTCCAGGTGCCCTGGAGGACCCTGGCAGTGTCACCTGGTGTTCTGCCTACACACCCTAGGCACAGAGGACCTGAAAGCTATGTACCACATGCTGGTCCAGGTGCCCTGGAGGACTCTGGCATTGTCACCTGGTGTTCTGCCCACACACCCTAGCCACAGAGGACCTGAGAGCTGTGTGCCACATGCTGGCACCTGGAGGACCCTGGCAGTGTAGTCAGGTGTTTTGGCCATGCAGGCCTCACCCCAGAAGCCTACAGAGGCTGCAGGTACCACATACTCCAGGATTCTGGCCAGTGCAGTCCAGTATTGTACAATGTGGCCCTCATTGGGAAGTTTCTGTGAGGTGCTATACGGGAGCCCCTAGGGATTCTGGGAAGTGTATTCGGCCCCTGCAGCCCTCACCATAGAGGCTCCTGGGAGCTGCAGGCCCCCAAGCACCAGGGACCTCGTAGTGTGGTGCTCTGTTGGTGCAGACACATTATAGTGCCCCCAGGAATTCTGGGCATTGTAGTCCGTACTACTCAGGCAGCCCTGACCTCAGAGGTCTGTGGGCCATTGATTATTCTGGGTAATGCAGTCCATGGTATCTAAGTGGACGTCATCATCAAGGCTCCGGGGATCTGCCTGCACACCCCAGATGCTTTTCCCTGAAGCCCTCGACAGGAAGGTGTCTGGGCGCCCAGGGCTTAGGGATTCTGGGCAGTGTAGTCTGGCCTTCTGCACAGCCCGCACTGTGAAGGCCTCTGGGACTTGCAGGCTACACACTCACCTGGACAACACCTCCCCCCAAGGATTCCAGGCAGTATAGTTAACTTCTCTGCCCTCCCGTTCTCACCACAGAGGATCCTTAGAGCTACAGCCCTTGAGGGTAGTGAGTCATGTAGTTCTGCTCACTCACATCAGAGGGTTCTGGGAGCTAAATTCCCCCTTAGGGTTGTGGGTCCTTCAGTCCCAGGGCTTGCTCAGTCACCAAAGAGGGTTCTGGGAGCTGCAACCCCTGAGGATTGTGGGTAATGTAGTGCAGCTCAATTACTACAAAGGATCCTGGGAGCTGCAGCCCCTGAGGGTTCTGGGCAACATAGGGTAGGTTTGGCCTGCACAGCCCTGCTGGGAGGACCACAGGAGCTGCAGACCCCATGCTTTCCCTGGTTCCCTAGAGGTTCCAGGTAGTGCTCTACCCACACAACCCTCACCACAGAAACCTCTGGGAGTTACAGGGTTTGCAGGGATCTCCAGGGATTCTGAGCACTGAAGCCTGGTGTTCTGCCCTTGCAGCCCTCCCCCAGAGGTTCCTAAGAACAGCAGGCATCCAAGGGTAATGGGTAGCACAGTTTGTCATTTTGTCAGTACAGCCATCACTCCAGAGGTCCCTGCAAGCTGCAGGTCCCCGAGGGTGATGGATACTGCCGTCTGTCATTTGACTTATGCTGCCCTCACTGCAAAGGGCTCTGGTGATGGCAGGCCCTGAAGGATTCTAGGTAGGACAGGCCATCATAACCTTTGCAGCTCTCACCCCAGAGTCTCCTGGGAGCTGCTGGCTGTATTCTCACAAAGCACCCGGGGACTCTTGGCAGTGCAGTCCAGCATTCTGCCGCTCACACCCACCTAGGCCCCTGGGAGCTTTGGGCCACGTGCTTGCCCTGGTACACTGAGGATTCTGGGCAGCATATCCCAGCGACTGCCCGCCCAGTCAAGAATCCTCCACAAAGGCCTCTGGGGTCTGCAGGCCACACAGTTGCCAGGAGCCCCCATCATTCTGGGTAGTAGTGGTCTGTCATGCAGTTCTCACCAGAGGCTCCTGGGAACTGTGGGCCCCAAGGATTCTAGGCACTGCTGTCCAGCATTCTGCCCACAGGCCCCTCAATGTGAGGCCCCTAAGGGCTACTGGTCCTGGTACCCCAAGTATTATGGGTACTTCAGCCAAGAAACTGCGCACACAGCCATCCCCACTGTGGGACTGGTCAGAGGGCCCACCCCACTGGGACAGACTCATCCAGCAAACCCCAGCATCATTCGGTTTCTTCTAAAAAATTGTAGCTATGTAATGGAAAGAAGTCTTTAATACAGCCACAGTTGAAAATAATCATAATTCTTTAATACCTAACACCCAACTGATACACAGATTTCTCCAGCTATTTCAAATAGACTTTAGATAAAGTCAAATGAGGTTCTAATAGGAGCATGCAGTACACTGGATTAATACATCTGAAGTACTCCTTTACTTGTGGTTGATTTACACTGTAGATCTTCAAGTCTGTGTTTTGCTTCTTCGTTTGGCTTCATCTCAGAGCTCCTGGGATGGAGCACTCCACCCTGATCTAGAAGCCCACCACAAGGTTCTTCTCGTAACCGACACAAATGCAATATTTACACTTAACGTAACTTTTGAATTTTAACACATCGACTTCTCAATATTTCTCAAGTACTTAAACCTATAAGAAAAATTAGTCCTTAAAACATGAATAAGAGCAAGCAATGAGGTGCACATTAGCCCTTCCCCTCAGGCCCCAGTGGGACTCCAGGCACTGGGCCTCCCTGCACCACCATGAGTGGCCATCTGGGTTTCTCCTGTGTCCTTGGATTTCTCCCCAAAATACACTCAAGCCACCCAAAACACACTGAAGTGACATCATGACGAGCAGCCAAAGCCTCAGTGAGGAAAACTGTTGTAAAAGAAGTTCTGCTGAAATATTACCTGGGAAAGCAAAGGACATGGCAGAACTTCTTCCTCAGCCCACCAGGCAGTGCCCAGGAAGCCTCTTCCTCATGTTTTCCTCACCTGGACCTCGGTCATCCTGAATCCACAGTGGAGTCTCCATAGGTAGGTGCCAAGGAGAAGGAAGCCCTGGTTCTCACCACAGACATATCCCCCAGGCATCCCCAGGCCATGGTGTCTGTCCACGTGGGTCCCCAGGGTAAGGAAATTCTTGTCCCAACCTTAGACAGAGTCCCCAGGCATCCCCAGGCCATGGTGTCTCTCCAAAGGGTCCCCAGGGTAAGGAAGCCCTGGTCCCCTTCTTAGACATATCCCCCAGGCATCCCCAGGCCATGGTGTCTCTCCACAAGGGTTCCCAGGGTAAGGAAGCCCTGGTCCCCACCTTAGAGCCCCCAGGCATCCCCAAGCCATGGTGTCTCTCCAAAGGGTCCCCAGGGTAAGGAAGCCCTGGTCCCCACCTTAGACAGAGCCCCCAGGCATCCCCAGATGTGGCATCTCCCACTGGGTCCCCAGGAGAAGGAAACTTGCAGAGGACACAGAACACCACCCCCCAAAAGCAGGTGGTGGAGACAGTTGTTATGCGCGCCCCCTGCTGGCCGCCATGGGCAGCGCAGGGCGCCAGAGGCTCAGCCTTCAGAGCTGCCTCTGCACACCCTAGTGCCAGTCAACAAAGAAGCTCGGAAATTCATAGTTCTGATGATTTCTGGTCATAGTTTCATAAATCAAAAAGAAAGAGGGATGGGGCGGTATCAGTGGCAAAGCTCTGGCCTAGCACATGTGAGGCACTGGGTTTGATCCTCAGCACTGCATTATATAAATAAGATAAATAAATAAATAAATAAATAAAGACATGCTGTCCATCTACAACTATAAATCTAAAAAAAAAAAAAAAAAAAAATAGAGCCTTCCTATGTCTTGGTCAGAATGGATGGAGATTGAAAGCTGCAAAGTACATGGCCCCTAGGCAAAATTCCACTGATTTCCTATATAGTAGCATCATGTAGAGGAAAGAGTGGAATATGTAAACTGGAATAAGAGAATTTTAAATGTGTTAACATGTAAAATAGCATTCTCCAAAATTGAAGTACCTGCTTTCAGAAAATCTTGAAACAGTAGAAAGAAATCAAATGCAATATAAATCAATGCAGAGATATTCCTTGTTCAGGTCTCAGTGTCGTTAAGATGAACCTCTTCTGCAGATTCAGTGCATTCCCAGTGAAATTCCCAGAAAGCTGTTTCTGAACCTAGGTTCCAGACGCACCTCAAGAAGGCACACAACTGCAGCCCAGAACCTGTCAAAATACTCCATAGACTTGTGTTCACAATGCGAAACTGCAAAACTCTAGAAGACGTGCATGACCACATGCTCCCTCTGTCTGCTGCCAGGCTCCTCCCTCGGCTTCTCCTGGCTCCTCTCCTGGTTTCCTCCAATCTGCAGCCTCAGAGGTGCAAGCCAGACAGGGATGGGGGTGTGTGCACGTATGGAAAGGCACGCAGAGGTGCATGGGATGTCTAGGGACTCTGCATGTTTCCTGCGGGGGCTGAGGGCGGGCACTCCCCATGGCAGCCAAAGGCAGAGTAGTCACTGCCTCTGCCCTCTAGAGTGAGGTGGGGGGGCTTCCTGGACAGGGATGCATGAGCCCAGTCCTCCTGAAGCAGGTAGGAAGATGGTGTTCCCCCAAGTCCACACACCCTGCTGGAAGCAAATGCCCTGAGCTCAGGGACTCAGCATAGTTTGTGCCTCATGTGCAACACCCCCACCTCCACCTCGTCCATCAAAACAACTGCCTGAGGAAAGCTCAAGGCTTCCAAGAAAACTTACTCTGTCCTGGCCAACACCTGATGACAGGCCCCAACCTCCCTTTCTCTGGTCATTTAATAGAAAGGGACCCCCAAAAACCATCAGAGACCCAAGATTGATGTAAGCAGCAAAGAGGTGTTTATTGCGAGCTAGCTCAGTCCTCCGCACGCACACACAGCAACTGGTGAAGCTGAGAGGTCCCAAGCCCAGGGTTTGCAGCAGTTTTATACATTCTTTGGAGAGGCCAGGGACTTTACACACATCATAGTCTCCCTTAGAAAATCATCACACACCGCGGGAAAATCAAATAACAACTCTAAAACATGATTAGCACATTCACTGGTGGGAACAAGTTGGGTAGGGGGGATTGGTCACTACAAGAGGGGGATTCATTTAAACTGATTGATTTAAACCGTGAGGATGTCGCAAGGGGAGTACTTGCCAAACTGCAGAGCTTCTAGTTTAGATACTGGTAACCACACCTAGGTGGAAGCCATCTGGAATTTCAGATATGTGGTTATCTTGGCCTATCTGTGGCTTTTCTGGCTTTTCCAAACACTGTTTCCACAGAGATTTTCTGTAGTGTTTTTCCTGACTTTAGGACTACAATAAGTCAGAGGTTAAGTTTCAGAGCAAAATAAGATCCCAAGCAGAATAAAATTGCTTAGGTCTTTCACACCAAGAGGCCAAAATAAAATGTGAATCCTGTCATAATATAACCCCATTTACCTAGGATACATAAATCTCAACAACTTTGTGAGTTTCACCATTATAGTGACAAATCTCAAGTTGTCATAATAGAACCTCAAATCCCTGACACTCCACAAAGAGTCCTGCAGTATGGAGATTCTGTCATCAGTACTCCAGTTCCTTGATTCTCCATATATGATCATGAAGACTTGGAATCCCCGCTATTTTATTTCTCCTGTTCTCTGGCTAACCATGAAAAAACCTTACATTTCTATAAGATTTGTCATTATAGAATTTGTCATTTTTTACTCTCCACAGAGATTCAAGTAGCTTTGGGTGTCCTGTCATCAAAGAACCCAGTTCTAAAAAATTAAAATCTAAAAATTAAAAAATCTAAAAATTAAAAAATTATAATCTAGAGATAGCAATAGATAAAGTACAATTAAATTTTCCAATTAATTATTTAGGAGTTCTATTATCCTCAACCATGGTCTGTCCACCAAAAATTCAAATACAAGTAGATCAACTCAAGTCACTTAACGACTTTCAAAAGTTATTGGGAGACATAAATTGGATAAGGCCTTATCTAGGCATACCAACAGGAGAGTTGGGACCTTTATTTGATATTCTAAAAGGTCCATCAGATCCAAACTCACCTCACATGTTAACTCCTGAAGCAAGAAAGGCATTAAAAATTATTGAAACATATATGGAAAATATACATTTGGATAGAATTGATATAAGTTTGCCTTTATTATTTATTGTACTACCAACAAAAAATATTCCTACAGGAGTATTTTGCAAGAAGGTCCATTATTGTGGATACATTTATCTTATTCTTCTAACACTATTCTTACTAGGTATCCTGAGGCTGTAGGACAATTAATACTCAAAGGAATAAAAGCAGCGAAGGGAGTGTTTGGAATTTCTCCCAATAAAGTTATTACTCCATATACTATGGATCAAATTGATGAGTTAGCTAATGAGTTAAATACTTGGGCAATAATCATGTGTAAATCTAATGTTTCATTTGATAATCACTTACCATCTAATCCTTTGTTGTCTTTTTGGTCTAAGCATCCTGTAGTTTTTTCAAAAATGACAAGAAAAACCCCTATCATGAATGCTCCAAATAAATTCACTGATGGGTCAAATAATGGTACAGCAGCAGTAGTTACCCCTGATCAAACTTTTACATTTTTAGTACCCAAACAATCAGCTCAAAAGGTAGAGCTTAATGCAGTATTACAAGCCTTTTTAATGTTTAAAGATTCTGTATTTAATTTATTTTCTGATAGTCAGTATGTAGTTAATGCTATAGTATCTCTTGAAGATGCTGGTAGGATTTCCCCTTCTTCTACTGTTTTCTCTTTGTTTTCCACTATACAAAGTCTAATCTGGGACAGAAAAGATCCATTCTTTATAGGACATATTAGAGCACATACAGGATTGCCTGGAGCCCTTAGTTTGGGCAATGATTTAGCAGATAAAACTACACATGACATACATATTTTCTCTACACTAGAAGAAGCTACGAATTTTCATAAAAAATTCCATGTTAATGCTAATACTTTACAAAAGTGTTTTAAAATAACTAAGGAACAAGCCAGACATATAATAAAACAATGTCAAAATTGTGTGACCTTTTTACCACAAGTTAATCTTGGAGTCAATCCTAGAGGACTGATACCTAACCATATTTGGCAGATGGACGTCACACACTTGCCAGAATTTGGAAAATTAAAATATTTACATGTTACAGTTGATACTTCTTCTGGATTTTTGATGGGCTCCCTTCATGCCGGAGAAAAAACTAAAGATGTTATAGCTCATTGCTTACAAAATTTTGCCACTGTGGGTGTTCCTAAACAGTTAAAAACTGATAACGGTCCTGGCTATACCTCTACCTCTTTTAAACAATTTTGCTCATCATTTGGTATTACTCATATAACAGGAATTCCATACAATCCACAGGGACAAGGCATAGTTGAAAGAGCTCATCAAACTATTAAAAAGTACTTCTTAAAGCAAAAAGAGGGAATTGGAAAGGGGTATATATCCCCCAAAGATAAACTTAAAATAACCCTTTTTACTCTAAACTTTTTAAATTTGGATTCATCAGGACTTAGTGCTGCGGAAAGGCATATGTATCCAAAAAATGTGCATAAGCCTAAAGTTCTTTGGAAAGATATTCTAACAGGACAATGAAAAGGTCCTGATCCAGTGATTGTCTGGAGTCAGGGCTCTGTCTGTGTGTTTCCACAGGGAGAACAGCAACCGATTTGGATTCCAGAAAGACTAACTAAAACGATTTCTACAGATCGAAAAGAAGATGATTTGACTCAAATCTGTAACAGCTGATATCCAGAACTCCAGCTTGGCCATTCTTACATCTGCAACTGTGATTAACCAGGATGCTTTTTTCAATATCTATTTTATTATTGCATTTTTCCACATCATAAGGCTCTATTTTTATTTTTTGAGCTCATACAAACCTAGGTTAATGTTTTTTTTTTTTGATCAGTTTTATTTTTTTAATATAGAATTTTTAAACATTGCAATGGAGATTTCACCTAGGTAAAGCTACAAGGCCTTTATTATTATCTTATGTGTTGTACGTTTGTTTGCACATTTGTGTTTTGTGTTGTATGTCTCTGTGTGCGTATTTCATATATGAGGAGCGCTCATGAGAAAATGGATCCGAATTATTATTTTTTTTTATTCACGTGATTTAAATGGCTTAATTTAAATTAAGTAAACAGCTGTTAAGGATTGTTTTTAAAGGTGGTTAACAGATCTGCTTGTTTACTAATTTAAATCAGGTAAACAGCTGTTAAGGATTGTTTTTTAAGTAGGTTAACAGATCTGTTTGTTTACTTTCACCTTTCCTTTTCATTATATTTAATAATTCTTTTCAGGATAATGTCTTTTTTAGCATCATTGCCAGAATTCCTATCTTCATCCCAATGAATATAACTCAACAAGTATGCTCAATCAAGGAGTCAGCTTACTTTGGGAGGCAACGGACTTTGGGAGGAGACGGACAGATTGATAGATTCCTCCACTTTGAACTGCTTACAGAACTTGCCTAGACTATGTAACTACATTTAGTGCAGCAAATTGTGGTACTGCTGGCATATCTTTGCTGATGGTGTCACCAGTGATGCAATTTTTCCAAAGGAACTGTCAATTGGCTTGGGGTCGTGGCATTTCTGTATCCTCCTCCCTTCTGCTAGTGATGGTCTAAATTTGGGGGCCAATGGCTATATGCTGGACCAGTAGTCAGTGATGGGTATGATCCAATTGCAGTGGTATCAACCTAAGACAGGAGGCTGACGCCTAAAGGTCAGTTGCCTAAAGGTCAGTTTTCCGATGACGGGTAAGAGCCATATGTTGAATTGGACAACCTACCAGGCACGGTCCTTAAGCCACATTAACCTCACTCCCCCACTGGCACCAAGGCCAAATTTGGGGGCCAACAGAGGTGAGGTAAAGAACCTCACCCCCCCCACTGGTGCATAGACCTATCCACAAGTATGGCTGTATGCTGGACCGGTAGTCAGTGACGGGTATGATCCAGTTGCAGTGGTATCAACCTAAGACAGGAGGCTGACGCCTAAAGGTCAGTTTTCCAATGACGGGTAAGAGCCATATGTTGAACTGGACAACCTACCAGGCACGGTCCTTAAGCCACATTACTTGTTGTTTAATTAATCAGAAGGGGGGAGATGCTGGGAGCCATCAGTCAAGTAGGTATGACAAATTCCTTGCCAGCTTACTCCCATGCTGTCTAGTGGAAGGACTTCTGAAAGGTGACCTTGCTCAAGGACCAGGGCAGGATCCGTGTTTAGGGTGTTCCCCCTTTAGAATAGGGCGGTTTAGCATAATAGGAGATTAGGGTGTTCCCCCTTTAGAATAGGGCAGTTTAGCATAATAGGAGATTAGGGTGTTCCCCCTTTAGAATAGGGCGTATCCTGCTGCTGAGTTCCTCTTGAGTGCTTAGGGTCAGACAGTATATTTTGGGAGACAGAAGCCCATGCGGAGTGGATTTGGGCAGAGAGTGGATTTGGGAGAGAGTGGATTTGGGCAGAGTGTGAATTTGGGCAGAGAACGTGGATTTCCCCAGAACGTGTTTGTAGACGGCCGGTGTGAGATCGGGAATAAAGAATTGCTGTTTGAATCTACAAGCTGTGTGGAGACTCGTGATTTGTGCCCAGCCAGAGACTACGGCATGACTCCACATTTTTTGAGGCAGCTTTGGGTATTAGGAAATCATAGATTGCAATTGACCAGGCCTCCATGGAGAGCCATGCAGTCCTTGGAGTCAGCCTTAATTTAAACCCTGTTGCCTGGATTTCAAAATAAAGTCCAGCAGCCTTCAAACACCTATCATCATAAAACCCTATTTCCCTGACTCTCAAAGTAGAATCTGGCAGTCTTGCATGTCTTGCCATCCTATAATGCTAGTTACCTGTCTCTATATGTAGACCCAGCAACAATAATCACATTGTCAACAAAAGAAACTCAGATTCCTGGATGGGCACCACAGAGTTTAGAAGCACTGGGGTACCTACCATCACAGAAACCCATTTTTCTGTCTTCACATACAGTTGAGCACCTCTGTGTGTTATGATATGAGAGAAACCCAGTTCCCTAGCTTTGGACACACAGTAAATCAGTCATTTGACTTCTACCACAATTGAACCCTATTTCACTTGCTTTTCACATGGAGACCAGCATAGCTTTTATAACTGCTATCATAAGACATTACTTATCTGGATCTCCAAGTAAAGTGCAGAAGACCTGGGGATCCTTAGAAAATACAACACCACTTTTCTGAATCTCTTTGTAGTTACAGCAGCTTTGCTCTCCTCCCATCATAGAAACTGGTTCCTTTTTCTACACATAAATATCAGCAGATATATGAATCCTGCCATAATGGAAAGCTCCGATATGGCTCCCATAGACCCTAACATTGATATGGTAGCTTTTCATCATAAATCCCAAGAACCATAGGTAGATCTCAACAGTTCTGGGAAATCTAACATATTAGAAACAGTTAACTATGTTCTACATTTTGCTCACCAGGCTTGTGTATCCTGCCATCATATAAGTTATATGGTTTTTCACAGAGTTCAGGAGCCAGTGAAACTGCCTATAATAGAAACCCTATTCTGTGGTTATGCACATATAGCCAAACGCTGAGAGTGGTATCATCAATAGAGCCTAAATTCCCCAGGTTACCATGTAGAGCACAGTATTGCTGTGAGTTTTGGTATCATAGAAATCAGTTCACTGACTCTAACTCTAATCCTAACCCCTGACCCTAACCCTAACCATAACCCTAACAATCTTACCTTAAACCTTACCCTGCAGTTATCATTAAAATTGTTGAGCTACATTACCTATAATTCTTAGGGTAGTAGTTCTTGGGTTCTATGTAGCTAGGTGGCAGTTTTGAAAATTGCATTGTCCCCAGTCTTGTGGTCCTTGAAGCTTTCAGGTGTTCCTGAAATGAGTGGTGAAATTGCTAGACTACATTACCCACCATTCCACATGAACATGTTTCCCAGAATCTCTACAGTGTTCAATCAAAGTGTGAGACTACCTTACCCATAATCTTTAGGTAGGAATTTTCCCAGATCCTCTACATTGAGAAGGTAAATCCAAGGAATACATTGCCCTCAATTGTAAGGGTTAAGACCCTTCAAGTGTCCATCACTGAGCTGTCAAATTGGACTAATTTGACTGCTCACTGATGACCAGTTTTTTAATGCACAAGTTTCCTAGTAATCCATACAGTCATCTGGCAAATTACAAGACAATATTCACTACAATACTTAGTGAGGTAGTTCCCAGGATCCTCCACAGTAAGAGGGCAATTCCAAGGACTACAAAACCCACAATGCTATGACACAGTATGCTCCTAAATTTTCCTGCTATGTGATAAATTGCAAATATTCATTACCCACAATCCTACATGGACAAATTTTCCAGAATTCTCTGAGGTAAGTAGGCAAATTTTGGGATTATATTACCCACAGTTCTTAGGGAGGAAGTTTCCATAATCCTCTACAGCAAGAGGGAAATTCCAATGACTATTGCCGACAATTGTAAGGGGCAGAAACTGCCATGGTTGCCTGTCAGTGACCAGTCAAATTGAATTACTGTGCCCATGATCCTTTGTGAATAAGTTTTTAAGGAATCACTGCAGTTTGCAGTCAAAACTTGGGACTGCACTATCCACAATCCTGGGAAGTTCCCAGGATCCTCAACAGTGAGGGGCATTCCAAGGACTACATTTTCCACAATCACAGGGGTAGTAAGCAACAAGATTATCTAATGGGCAGTCAAATAGGACTATAGTGCTGACAATAATTTTTAACAAGTTTCCCAGGAATCCCTGAAGCAAGCAAATAAATTTTGGAAATATATTACCTCCAATTCTAGAGAGGTAGGAAGGTCCCAGAATCCCCCATGTTGAGGGGTTAAACCCAGGACTAAATTAACCTATAATTTAGTTATCCATAATTATCTATAATTTTCTAAAAAGAAAGGCTCCAAAATTCCTCATTGTGAGGCCAATTTACCCTCAATCCTACTATGGGCAGAAATTCCTAAGATTCCCTATGTGATCAGGTAAAACTTGGGACTACATTACCTACAATCCTAATGAGAGAAAGTTTCCATGATCCTCTGTCATAAGTGGTAAGCCCAGGAATGTATCATGTACAGACTAAGGTTTAGGAACTCCTATTTCCCTACTGTGGGCCAGCTAAACCAGGGATTACACTACCCACAATCCCAAGAAAAAAAGGGAAGCTCCCAGCATTGCCAATGCTTTTCAAGGAAAAATGGGGGCATGTTATTCATAAATCTCAGAACTGTATTACCTAAGGCAAAGATATTCCAGGAACCCCTTGGCCTGTGGTAAACCTGACACTGTATTTAAATCTTTATGGGGGGAGGAATCTCCCAGAATCCCCCAGTGAGTGATAAACCCAAGACTGCATTACCCACAATCCTCACTGGGAGAGTAACAAGTCCACAGGAAAGAAAGCTTCCACAAGTCCCCCACTATGTAATACGTGGGACTACATGACCCACAATTCTAAGGCACAGGAAGTTCCCAGAATTCTTTGAATGGAGAGGGCAAATCATGGGACTACATTACCCAAAATCCTCAGGGAGGAGGCTCCCAGAATACCCAACAGTGGGCAGGCAATTTGGACTACATTACCCATAATCCTCGCTTGAGACCCTGCTATCAGGGAAAAACCTGGGACATTAGCAATAATACTAAAATGGAGGAAGTGGGATACTGGGAACCTCCTCCATTTTAGGATTATGGGTAATGGTATCCCCCTCCCCCTCCGAAGTGGTTATGTCTAAAACTATAATACCCATAATTATATGGGCTCAAACCACCCAGGATTCCCCAAAATAAGCAGTAAATCTGAAATTACATTACCAATAATTCTTACGGGAAGAATCTCCCAGGACAGTCATTAGTGAGCAAGCAAGTAATGGAACTTTCATTTCCAGAATTCTATGAAGATACATTTCCCAAGACCTCTTGCAGTGAGCAGGCAAAACTTGGGATTACATATCCCACAAAACTAAGGGGTAAAACGGCTTCCAGAATACCCAGCAGTGAGCAAGCAAATGTTGGGACTACACTACCCATAATCCTTAGCAGAGGAATTTCTCTGGATTTTTGCATGAAGAAGAAAAATTATGAGACTACATTACCCACAATTCAAGCAGGGAGAAAGCTCCCACAATTCCCCACAGATAGTATAAATTATGTGACTACATTACCCACAATTCTGAGGGGAGAAAGTTCCCAGAATTCCCCAAAGTGAGTGGTATACTCACGACTACTTCACCCATCATCTTCAGGGAGGCACCCAAAATACCAAGTGGTGAGTAGAGAAATCTGGGACTGTGTTACCCATAATACTAAAGGGGAGGAAGTTTCCAAGATCCTTTGCACAAAGAGGACAAATCATGGGACTACATTACCCACAATTCTATTGGGTGGAATTCCCAGAGCTGCCCAAAGTAAGTGGTACACTCTTTACTACTTCACCCAAGGTCCTTATGGGAAAAGGCTCACAGAATACCCAGTGGTGAACAGCAAATGTTGATACTGCGTCATTCATGATTCTAAGGAGGGGAAGTTCCCAGAATTCTTTGCTCAGAGAGGCTAAATCGTGGGACTACAATACCCACAAATGCACAGGAAAGGAAGCTTCTGCAAGTTCCCAACTGTGTAATATGTGGGACTACATGACCCACAATTCTATGGCACAGGAAGTTCCCAGAATTCTTTTCATGGAGAGGTCAAATCATGGGACTACATTACCCAAAATCCTCAGGGAGGAGGCTCCCAGAATACCCAGCAGTGGGCAGGCAATTTGGACTACATTACCCATAATCCTAGGAGGGAGGAAGTTCCCAAGATCCTCTGCACAGAGCCAATAAATCATGAAACTACACTACCCACAATCTCCCACAAGTCTCCACAGTTTGAATAAAACATGAGATTATATTACCCACAATTCCAGGTGAATTGGTAGGAGGAATTACTCAGAATTCCTCAACCTGAGCCATATTCCTCTTAATACTTCACCCAAAATATATTTTTTTTAAACACAGTGAGAGAGATAGAGAGAGAGAATTTTAAGATTTATTTTTTAGTTATCGGTGGACACAACATCTTTGTTTTGTATGTGGTGCTGAGGATCGAACCCGGGCCGCACGCATGCCAGGCGAGTGCGCTACTGCTTGAGCCACATCCCCAGCCCCACCCACAATACTTGGGGAGAGCCTCCCACAATACCAAGCTAAGAGCAGGAAATATTGGGACTACATTATCCATAATCCTAAGGGGAAGAAGTTCCCAGGATCTCCAGTGCCAGTGGTTAAATGTGGGCCTATACTACCCATGGTCTTTAGTGGCAGATTTTGGTTTTGGTTTTGTAAATCTCACTGACCTTTGCCCTGTGGCTAATTTTTGCCTAGCCCTACCCCTATCCCTACCCCTAAAATTACTCAGAATCCTCAGGGTATAAGGGCAAGCATGTGCATTCAGCTTTCATGGGTCTCCTGGAAGAGGTGTGTGGGTAAGATCAAGGACTACATCACCCATAATTCTTAGGGTGAGGAAGTGCCCAGGATCCCCCAAGGAGAGTCAGAAAAACCCAAACCTTAACTCCATTCTGGTTGTAAGGTAGTTCAGCATTTTGCTAGCTCTTCATGGGGGATCCTGGGGGTTCATCTTCCTTAGGATTGTAGGTCATTTAGTCCAGGCTTTTTCCCACTCACGGGAAGAGGTGGAAATAATTCTCCTAAAAGTTTCTGACCCTGAGGACTGTGGGTAATGTAGTCCAGCATTTTGTCAATTTATTGGGGGTAGTGCTCCCATGAGGTGACCCCCCCCCTATAGTTTGTGGGTAATGTAGCCCAGTATTGGTTCTCTCTGCAGAACCCAGGGAACTTCTGCTCCATTAGGATGGTAATGAAGTCCCTGTATTTTCTGGCTCAGAGGGGTTGATTCTGTGCACTTCTACCTCCCCCTCCATGGATTATAAATAATGTAGTTCAGCATTTTTGCCTGCCTGGGGGTGGAGAAAGGTGGCTCTTGAGAACTTTCACACTAGAGGGCTGAAGGCACTGTAGTGCAGCATTTTTCTGGCTCCTGTGGGAGAATCTGGAAGCATCTGCCACCTCAGGATTGTGAATAATTTAGTCGCTTGTTTTACCAGCTCACAAGAGGCATGGGAATCCTGTGATTTCTGTCCCCCAGGATTATGGGTAATGTAGTCCCACGTTACAGCTCGTGGTGAAGAAATTCCTATGAACTTCCCATTCCCACCCCCACCCCAAGCATTGTGGGTAGTGTAGTCTAGTGTTTTGCTGGTTCTCTGGTGGGATCCTGATAGCTTCTTCCCCCTTAGGACTGTGGGTAATGTAGTCCCACACTTTGCTAGCTCACAGTGGGGGGTACTCCTGTAAGCTTCTACTGCCCCCTGAGAATTATGGGTAATGTAGTCCAGTGTTTTTCCCACATACACCTCTGTCAGATGTCTATGTAAGCACAGTTATCACCACAGTGGCTTCTGGGAATTATCAGACAAATCACTCAACTGTGTACAGACTTACACAGAATAAATATAAACAATGAAGCAGCATTATCCTTTGCCCTCAGGCACTAGTGAGTCTCCCTGTGCTGGGAATCCCAGGCCTCCCCTGTACTACCCTGAGTTTGTGTCTCAATTTCTCCTTTTAGTGTGCTGGGTTTTCTCCCCATAAAATATACCTTCTCCCCATAAAATATACTATGACAGTGAGCAGTCAAAGCCTCACAAGGAATACTTTCATAAATTTAAGTCCCACTAAAATATTACCTACAAAAGTAAAAACACAGCAGAGCTTCTTTCTCAGCACATGGGATAATGGACACGAGGCTTTTCCTCATTCTTCCCCCACCTTTTCCTCAGATAGACTTCAGTTATCCCAAAATCACTGTGCCATCCACATGTAGATGCCAAGGGGAAGAAATCTCATGGTACACACGGTCCCTAGGTGTCCCCAGCCAAGGCATCTCCCTGTGAGGGTATCAAGGAAGCTCTGTCACGACAGTCATTGCTCCAAGGTGCCTTTAGCCTGCACCCATGGTCCCTTCCTGGGTGGGTTCCCAGTTTTGAGTTAGAGTTACCTCACTGTGTACATGGGCACCAGGTGTCCTCAGCTACAGCATTTCTCTGTGTGGGTCCCAAGGAGAAGGAAGCTTTTGTCACCACACTCATAGCCCCAAGGTGTCCACAGCAATGGTCTCCCCTGGTGGACCACAAGGGTGAGGGTTACAGCAGGTCTGGAAGGTTTGGGCTACCTCACTGTGGACATAGACCCCAGGTATCCCCAGCCATGGATTTCCCCAGGTGAGTCCTGAGAAGAAAGTTTGCTGTGGGCATAGGACATCCATCCCTGGCAGTCATGATTCAAGGGGATCAGAAAAAGTCACTCTGAGAACCCTCTTCTGGCCATTGTGGGCAGTTAGGATAATCAGTGCCTACTGTTCAGCACTGTTCAGTGCCTACCCTGCGCCCCCTTGTGGCATTCCTGGTGAAGCTCTGAAATTCATGGTTTTGATTTTATGAGGCTATAATTTTGGAAATCAAACAGTAATAGAATCCACCATCCCATGTTCATAAAGGATAAATATAGCAAAAAGCAAAATACATAGTCAAGCAAAAATCAATTGATTTCTTATATATCAGCAAAACTATATAGGAAAAATTGGAATTTAAAAACTAGAATAAGAAAAAAAATTGAACAATTCTGTTTACAATAGCATCCCCAAAATTGATGTTATATATGTTTTAAATTACAACTACACTTTTAGAAAATCTTGAAATAATTGAAAGAAATCAAACAAAATATAAATAGAGATATTCGTTGTTCAGGTCTCTACATAGTAAAGATGAAATTCTCTCACAGTTGACTTGCAGATTCAGCACAATCACACTCAAATTTCCAGAAAATTGTTTCTGAACCTAGAATAGATGTCACAGACTACAGAAGGACAAAGAACTCACATATCTGTATCACAACACCTGTCAGAAAGCTGAAGTAGTGAGGAAATGTGATGCTGTGAAGGAATACACAGGTAGATAAATGGAGATGAGTGGAGAGCCCAAAATTCACACATGCCTAGAGGCAGCTGATTTTATCAAGGGAAAAAGACCTTCATGAAGAAAACAGCATACACTGCACAGATGGTGATGGAGTGTTTGGAAACCCTATGGGAGAAATGGACAGGGAAAACCTTTATAAGGTTCACAAACTCACTCTAAATAGTCCATGGCTTATATAAAAAATGTGAAACTATAATAATTATAGTAGAAACTACTATGACCATGTTTCATGTTGAGATTTTATTTAAAAAATACAGCTGCAAAAACAAATCCATGAAAGAAAGAATTGATAATGTGGACTTAATTTAAATTTAAATTGTCGCTGTGCATGGTGGGGCAGGCCTGTAGTCTCAGCTGTTAGGTAGCCTGAGGAGACTTAGCAAGACCCTGTCTCAAAGTAAAACAGTTAAGAAGAGCTGGAAATATAGCTCAGTGGTAGAACACCCTTGTGTTTTATGCTCAGTACCAATTTTTTAAAAACTATTTTTATTAGTTATTGATGGACCTTTATTTATTTAATTGCTTATATGTGATGCTGAGAATCGAATCCAGTGCCTCATGCATGCTAGGCAAGTGCTCTACCACTGAGCCACAACTCCAGCTCCCCCCCCCCTCAATTTTTTTTAAAATAAAAACATCTACTCTGAAAAATTCACATTAAGGGAACAAAAAAATTAAGCCAGAGACTGGTGAAAATATTTGGAAAATACATGAAGTCAATCTAAAGTGGACTTGTATCCTAAATATGGTAAGAAACAATCAAATTATAATGGGTTAATATCTGAACTGATAACTCACCAAAGAAGATATGAAAAGGGCAAAGAAGCATAGAAATGCTGCTCAGCTACACTTGACATGAGGGGAAATGACCTACAATGCTGTATGGAACTTCAACTGCATTCAATGGCTACAAACTTTTTCAATGAGTATTGATTGGAAGATGTAGAACCAGAACTCTCATTCATTGCTGGTGGAATGCATAATAGTTCATCACTTTTAAAAGTTTTAAGTGTTTTTTTCCAGAGAATACATAAGCACACCATATGATCCAATAAAAACTTAAGAATTTAAACAATTGTTTAGAAAATATGTCTTGAAAATATGTATATACAACATGCAGTTATACACAGAAGTTCTATTCAGAATGGACAAAGAGATTCAGAGTTCTCTTTATTCCACAACATAAGTTTGCACATTGAAGCTGAAATTTAACCCATTATCCCATGCATTTTAAAAACATAGTGTCATGTTTTTAGATTTATCCCATAAATCTAAAAACATGGCACTATGGCTTGAATGTTTGCATTCCACATGTGTTTAAAATTTAATGTGTTAGAAATTCAATCTCCAAGATCCCAGAATCCAGAAAGCCCACCAATCTCTCATGCCCCCCTAGCCATCCACAATTTGTAACAGCCAAGGTGTCCCTTTTAATCTCAGCAGGAAGGGTGTCTCAGGAAGGCACACAAGAGGATGCTTCCCCTGCTCATGGTATCTCACCTGTGTTCACTGGGCCCAGCCAGCCTTTTAAGGCAGTGAGGGTAGAATAAGCTGGGGGCTACAACCCTCTTCTCAAACCCAATGAATTACAATTTAATCAAAATCCATCCTTGTCAATCCTCCCTGGGCCTTCCTCAGTCAGGTTTCCCTCTCAGTACTCAAAGGAGATGCCCCATGAACACAAGCATTTCAGAATGCAGCCCACACCCCATTCAGAAGACTAATGGGGTGCAGGAATGTGATCTTGTGCACAAGTGGTGGGAAAGGGAACACTTCCCTCTCTAGGGAAGACTTCACTGCTCAGAGGACACGGGGAGCTCAATTCTGATCTGTGGCTGCTGCTCAATTTCTGAACATTTCTCAAATGCTCCCTCTAACACAAGGAGCTGCCAAACACACTACCCTAGGGTGGCAGTGTTTTTGTCTCCACAGAAACCTTAAGAAATTTCTGGGGGGGGCTGGGGATGTGGCTCAAGCGGTAGTGCGCTCGCCTGGCATGCGTGCGGCCCGGGTTCGATCCTCAGCACCACATACAAACAAAGATGTTGTGTCTGCCAAGAACTGAAAAATAAATATTTAAAATAAATAAATAAAACCTTTAAAAAAAAAAAGAAAAAAGAAACTTCTGGGGACCTCTGCTTTTACTCAAAATAAAGCTCTATAACTTTCGTTGAAAAACTAACAATCTTTACCTGCTCCTCATGGGGGGCTGACCTGGCTCCACAGATATATTTCTGCCCAGATGCCCCTGAAAGTTCAAGTAGCCTCCTGCCTCCCCAGAAGGCATCACAGGAGGCCCAGCTTTAGGCCAATGTGCCCAGAAAGCCAACAAAGCATTACATGCAGAGGCACCTCTGCCAAGGCCTGTCTTCCCCATGACACCTCCTGGCCCTGTGCAGGCCATACTCTGGACTCTGGAGGGGACAATGCCCTGCAACAACCCCACTCCAGCTCTCAGTCCACTAACATCCAGCTGTGAGTTGTCTATGATCTTTGTTAACCTCATTTATTCATATCAACAACACTGGATGAGCCTTCCAGCCTTGATCTCTAAATCATGCAGGAAGAGGGAAACATGCTGTGCTCATAGGAAGGCCTCACCTTGCTGGAGAGCAGGAGTTGGCTCAGCTGTATGGCAGACATGGGGCCTGGGATGGCAGATGGTGCTGGCAGCTGTTTTGGGGTCCTGGCAGAAGAACAGTGTTGAGATGGGCTCTGCCTCAGGGGTGCTATGTGACAGGATATTGCAGTCTTCCTTTTTACACATCAGAATGGGCTTTATCTCCCTAACAAGATCACCCCACCAATGTGTTTCCACATTAGGAGTCATCCTAGGTGCTCAATGTGAATCCTGAATACTCTCTTCTGTCAGTGCCCAAACCTGTAAAGGGTGTCTGTTAAGAGGGAAATGTGACACACCCAGAGTAGAGTTGCTCCACGAGCCACAGAGCAACAGAAAATAGGGTGTCAGAGCAAGTTTATGGTGATGGATCCAGTGCAAGCATGTGAAGGAGGAGATGGTGAAGGATGGGCCTGAGTTATGAAGGAGACGAGAGGCCATTAGGACAAAGTTAAGGAGCAGGAGGAGGGAGAGCAGAGAATGGGCAGACACAGTCACCCAGGACAACAGTTATTCCTAAACATGTCATCACATGCCTCCATGTTGGCGGTCAGTTGTGCACCAGGGAAAGTGAAGGTGTTTGCAGAGCACACATGCACAGGAATGTTCACAGCAGCCTATTTTGTAATGCTCTGTTATGGGTCAGGCTATATGGGCAATGATCAAACAGACTCCATTTTATCCTGAGACTCCATATCCTGTAAGAAATACTTCTCCCATGGGAAAGCCCTGCTTCTGTATTCATTAATATTTACCTAGCATAGCATACTTTTCCACACAAAATGTCAATTCTTATACAAAGTAAAATTGTTCTCTTTTGGTCCCATTTTTCTTGGGCAATGTACCCTGACAGAGACTGTATAGTAAACCATTAGTAGTAACCATTAGTAATTGTTCTCTAACTTGTACTCAACTGGGGTCACTTTGACCCACTTCCCTTTTGCTTGCTTGCTGCTATGGCAATATGGAATGTCCCATTGCATTGTTTTGTTAACTTCTGAATTCAGCTTCTGTACCTCTGCTTGCTTGGAGCTACATCAACCTGGATGTGGGGTTTTGCCTTCAAATACCCTAAAATGTTGAAACTCAAGGCTGTTTTCTGCAGAGAAAACTTGGTCCTGTAGGAAGCAGTCCCAGTAAGTCAGAATAAAGACTCTTCAGTTTGGACAAAACTGGAACTTATTGTGTTTTCTGAGTGACCTGCCCCACAACATAACCATCAACATGCAAATGTCTTGCACAAATAAGTAACTGTCATTGACCCACAGGAACACAGGTGGCTCTGAGGCATCTGTCCCACCCTGGCAACAGCAAGTTTATTTGTGTTCTAATAATCAGATGGTTTCAGCAAGCAGAGCATGTGATATGGGGGCTACTATCCTTTCCTCATGTTCCCTAATTCTGCCCTCCCTGAGCACCTGCCTTGGGTCCTCAGATCTTCAGCTCTATCCCAGGGACCTAGTCCTCATGGCCCCTAATAGAGACAGAACAAGTGTGGTGGTAGTGATCCCCTCTCCACCGGAGAACCTCATCACATTTCTCCACTCCACCCCCCTCTCTCTTCAACCCCCAGCCTGTATTCGCGGTCTGGAGGCCTTGGACATAATCTCTCAACAGAGGACCCCAGACCACTCCACCACAGTGTGCATCCTCTCTGTGTTCTCCTAGCTGTTCCCCATCTTTGAAGTTTTGGTCTTCTCTCCAAAGAGGATCCCAGATTGCCCCATCACACTGTCCACTCCATCTCTGCAGTCCCTCAGAGACCTTGGTCATCTCTGCTCCATCTCCAACAGTCCTTGGCTTTGATGTCATCAACAGCAGATTTTCACCTAGGTTGTTCAAGACCCTCCCAAGCCTGTTCAAAACCACAATTTGGAATATAAAATCAGGATCTTGGTGCTGCTCAGAAATGCAGCAGACTTTATCTGAGAAATTAAATGCCAGGAAAAGGTTGATGGGGCCAGGGTGATCGCAGGAGGAAGTAAGCCCTACACACCATATTAAAGATGGGGTGCCCACATCTGCCCTAATTTTTGGGGTGTTCTTTGAATGCAAAACTGCTGTTTTTGAAAGATGTAGGCTGGAGGAACTATTAGAGTTTTCAGAAATCCCTGAGGAAAACTTTATCTGCATATTTCAAGATGGAAAGTCTATAAATCGGGTAATATTTAATTTCATATCCTTCAGAAATGCTTACCTAGGCCTGTGGCTCTTGAGGTCTACATCTGGGGACCATGAATCAGGAGCTTGTGGTAGGAGCTCTGTCACCAGGAAGCTACCCACCTCTGCCAGCTCACCACATGGGCCTGGACCCTTTTCCAGGCACACTCTGATGATTGCTGCTGCATATGTGGGTAAATTCTGTAAGCAAAGAAATTCCACAATCCACTAGAGGGAGGAGGGAGTACATGCAGCATGACACAGCCTCAAGTAGAGAGGCAGACACAGCATCCAGCCCAGCTAGCCTGGGCCACTTGAGCCAAGTTCATCACCCCTGGGCCCCAGGCTCCCTCTTTATGCCCTGGTCTCCAACTAAGGAAGGAGGGAACTGAGCAGGAGAGATGACCCCACTGCCTGAGGGGATGACAGCACCTGGCAGCCAGTGGCCTTGAAATTGTGTTTTTTTTTTTTTCCCTAGGAGATCTCTGTTGAAAATTCTATATGCCTGGGAATTGTGGTTCTGTAGATTATGACTTGGGGTCATCTGGCATTAGTGGTTGTGGTTGAGTGGGACAGGTTTTGTTGGTTCTAATGGCTTATCAATGGGTGGGTTTTAGGATAATGACCAAACCTGGGGGCAACAGCAGACATCCTTGTTTTGATCCTGCCCAAAAGAGGCTTTATCTCATTTACCCAAATCTCCAGTGAGGAAGAGGGATGACCCTCTTCCTCACTGGATGGAAGAGGGATGATCAGTTGTCCCCTGTGCAGATTGGCTGAGGTGCATCATCCCTACTCACTACATGGTAAGAGCCTCCAGGACTCTTCTTCTCATCAGGCTAGTGACCTCCCCTCTGTCACCCTGGCTCTTGATGAGTTGAATTGAGCTTACCTCAAAGCAACACTTCCTGTGGTTCACCCTGACCCTGATTATCAGCACTTCACTCCCTTGGTTTTTTTTTTTTTTTTTTTAATTAATTTTTATTGTAGGTTGTTCAAAACATTACATAGTTCTTGATATATCATATTTCACACTTTGATTCAAGTGGGATATGAGCTCCCATTTTTACCCCATATACAGATTGCAGAATCACATCAGTTGCACAACCATTGATTTACATATTGCCATTCTGGTGTCTGTTGTATTCTGCTGCCTTTCCTATCCTCTACTATCCCCCCTCCCCCCTCCCCTCCCCTCTTCTCTCTCTACCCCCTCTACTGTAATTCATTTCTCCCCCTTATATTTTTCCTCCTTTCCCCTCACTTCCTCTTGTATGTAATTTTGTATAACCCTGAGGGTCTCCTTCCATTTACATGCAATTTCCCTTCTCTCTCCCTTTCCCTCCCACCTCTCATCCCTGTTTAATGTTAATCTTCTTCTCATGCTCTTCGTCCCTACTCTGTTCTTAGATTCTCCTTATATCAAAGAAGACATTTGGCATTTGTTTTTAAGGGATTGGCTAGCTTCACTTAGCATAATCTGCTCTAATGCCATCCATTTCCCTCCAAATTCTATGATTTTGTCATTTCTTAATGCAGAGTAATACTCCATCGTGTATAAATGCCACATTTTTTTATCCATTCATCTATTGAAGGGCATCTAGGTTGGTTCCACAGTCTTGCTATTGTGAATTGTGCTGCTATGAACATGGATGTAGCAGTGTCCCTATAGTGTGCTCTTTTTAGGTCTTTAGGGAATAGACCGAGTAGGGGAATAGCTGGATCAAATGGTGGTTCCATTCCGAGCTTTCCAAGAAATCTCCATACTGCTTTACAAATTGGCCGCACCAATTTGCAGTCCCACCAGCAATGTACAAGAGTACCCTTTTCCCCACATCCTCACCAGCACTTGTTGTTGTTTGACTTCCTAATGGCTGCCAATCTTACTGGAGTGAGATGGTATCTTAGGGTGGTTTTGATTTGCATTTCTCTGACTGCTAGAGATGGTGAGCATTATTTCATATACTTGTTGATTGATTGTATGTCCTCCTCTGAGAAATTTCTGTTCAGGTCCTTGGCCCATTTGTTGATTGGGTTATTTGTTATCTCATTGTCTAATTTTTTTAGTTCTTTGTATATTCTGGATATTAGGGCTGTGTCTGAAGTGTGAGGAGTAAAGATTTGTTCCCAGGACGTAGGCTCCCTATTTACCTCTCTTATTGTTTCTTTTGATGAGAAAAAACTTTTTAGTTTGAGTAAGTCCCATTTGTTGATTCTAGTTATTAACTGTTGTGCTATGGGTGTCCTATTGAGGAATTTGGAGCCCGACCTCACAGTATGTAGATCATAGCCAACTTTTTCTTCTATCAGACGCCATGTCTCTGATTTGATATCAAGTTCCTTGATCCACTTTGAGTTAACTTTTGAGCACTTCACTCTCTTTGTACCTCAATGTCACCCTCAATCTCTCCTAGCAGCACGGTGGGCACCTGCCCCCAGGTTCCCTCAGTCCTTTTTCACCCTTCACTCTCCTTACACCCCAGTGCTAGGGAGCAATCAATGCTTCAAGGATTCTCCACAATCAGCAGGCATGTCACAGATTACCTTGCCCACAATCTGAAGTGGCAGATGCTGCCAGGATCCCATGTAGAAATCAGCAAAGGGCAAATATTAACCCAACCCCTAGCCCTTGCACTAATCCTAGCCCTAATTCTACCTGCTCAGAATCCTCAGGGTACCAGGGCAAGAATGAGGCATTCATCTTTATGTGACTATCAGCAGAGATATGTGGGCAAAACTCAGAATTATATCAACCATGATGCCAAGGGGCAGAAGTTGTCAGAGCCCTCTTCTCATAGTGAGTGGGCTAATCACAAGACTACATTACTCACAATTCTAATTGGAAAAAACCCAGCAGCATCCCTAGCAAATAATCAGCAAAATGCTAAACATTGGAGGATACATTTAATTCCAGTGGCTTGGAAGACTGAGGTTGAAGGATTGCAAGTTCAAAGCTGGCCTTAGCAATTTAGTGAGGCCCTAAGCAACTTAACAAGACCCTGTCTCAAATAAAAAATAAAAAGTTTGGAGATATGGCTCAGTGCTTAAGCATCCTGGGTTCAATCCATAGTACCAAAACAACAACTAAACCTACAATAGCCCTCATCCTGACCCTAACAATACTCAGAATCCTCAGGGCACCAGGGTATATGGCTTTCAGTTTCCATGGGATTCCTGACAGAGGTGAGAGGGCAAAATTCACAATAACATTATCCATAATTGTTGCATTTGTCATGACTAAAACACTTAGGGTCACTCCAGGTAAACTGAACTGGGCTACATGAAATAATCATACAAGAGACAGAGATACCTTTTTCTTTGGGTTCTGTGAAGGCTCCTCTGACCTAGAGGTTTGTGGAAAGAGAGAGAGAGCATGTACTGAACCCTTTTATTGGGGAGAAGCCATTCAAATTAGGAGAAGGGGTCAGGTTTCATAGAGTTGAGTCTAGTTTCATGATCTGCTGTCAGCAGGTTGACTGACAGCTAAGAAGGCCATGCTCAAAGGCAGAGCAAGAGAAGGGGACACACAAAGGGAGTTTCCATGGATATTCTATCCCAAACAGGGCAAAGGGGTAGTGTTACAAAAGAATAGGTAAGTGTAGCTCAACCTCAGGGGTACGCCAACTCAGAAAACTGGCCTTGCTATTCGAGCGGGGGAAAAGACCGAGTCATGAGTCATAGCACTACCACACCAGACTGGAAGGCATGGTAGCTCAATGTGGCTCTCCACATATTCCCCCTTTCTTAATATTTAAAGACAATTGGGGAATTATATATTTTAGTCGCTGGATTCTTGGTCCAAGGTCATCATGATCTACTATTGAAACACAAAAGGAATTGTTAGAAAATGCATTATCTCAATAACACACCATATGGAATGTTTCAACATATTTAGGATTAAAGTCATTTAATTCACTTTGGAAGATCCAGGTTATTATTATTATTTTGCCAAACACTCATCAGAAGTTTCTTAATCTTTTCCCAATTTTATTGAGAAGCATTCTGTTTGGCCATAGTAACATAGACATTTTTATTTGACATGGCATTTAGGCCTTTCCACAAAGTGTAGAGCAGAGAGCTCATTCATAATATTTATTACATTGGCTTCCTAGAGCATTTTAACTTAGTTTCAATTCTTCCATCATCACTTATCTGACTATGAAGGATCTTGGAAGTAATTTAAGTCAAATATTAAGAAAATTCATATATTATAAGTTTTAAGATATGGCTGCAAGGAATAATATTTAAAGTAGTCACTTTGGGGATTGTGAGATCAAGAGCTTGCTTAGGTCTGGTTAATTGGCATGCACCTGTTTCAAAGACTGAACATTAATTTCAGCATATAATAGATCTGAAATATTATCTGGCAATAACTAGTGATACAATAATATAAGTTGTATTTTTCATCCTTCCTCTTAATTCTCACATTTAAAAAGTTTATTAGGTCTGTCAGTAATAGAAATATTCTGAAGATAAGAGTCAGACATCAAAACATCTTTTTGTATGCCATCTCACCAAGGGTTTAAAGTTTCTAGGAGTTATGGCATCCTCATGCAATTGTTCTTGTCCATTCTAGGAGACCAGCCTAAAATATATCCATTATTTCTAGATATCTTGTGTTGTACTGACAAGATATGCACAATCCATCCACTTAGAAAAGGTACCAACTTCTATTTCAGAAATATTAAGGCAATATTACATTGGTGGATATTCTATGTAAATAACTGGCCTGAATAGGAAAAATCTATTTTAATATTTTTTCTGACAATTGTCTAGATAAGTAAATATAGTTTTAATCTTAGGGACCAGCATGATTGGCTGGTTTAGGTTTCTTATATGCTGTCTTTTTCTCAAAAGATACTTCCAGACAGCCTGTTACCATAGGATCAACATATAGGTATAGCTGACCACTACAGTCAGTATAATTAATCTAGTTTCATTGGTGGACTTTCCAGTCCACACTGCAATGCACATTAAAAATGGACCTGAGAAATGGGTCCATATAAGTCTCTTCTTAATTTTTACTGACCTGACAAGCTCATGAATCTACATGGCTATAAACACTGTAGCTGAAAATTTACCTTCCTGTGCCAGGTTTCTCAGTCATTATCATGATGACAAGTTTAAACTTTATCTTTTGAAATCTGATTAATTTACTAAATTATGTTCAGTAACAGTAAGACTCTCAGTATCACAATTTAAGAAAATTTTGAAATATTTGTAAGATGTAGTGTGTGCCTGTGGAGTCCCCCTTTTCTTTATTTAATAAAATTGATTAAAGTCCTGGTGTAAATTCTAAAATATTAATATATGAATATGGATCTCTTGGAAATCTCCTTGAATTTATTTTGGTCTATATTAAGTTTGAGAGGTTTCCTTTGATTATAGTTTATGATAGGCAAAATTTTAAGGCCTTCTCTTAAGAGTAATTAAGGCTAGGTATGAAAATGAGATACCTTTCATTGATTATTGTAATTTTCCAATATATAGACTAGTTAATTTATTCTAACAATTTAGAAAGAACCATCAATCTCTTTCTGAGACAAAGTCTTCAAATATCTCTATGTTTCAGAATATTATCCTTTAATCAGGTGTCTCTTAATTGTCTTTTAGAAAATATAATTAAGTTACTTCCCAGTGTTGAGAGTAATATATAAATCTTACCATATTTTTTATGGATAATAGGTCCAGTCAGAGAAATTATAAAATACCAATGAATTTACAACAACGTTTGTAAACTTTCTTGCTCAAAACTAACA
Source organism: Callospermophilus lateralis (assembly GCF_048772815.1). Lineage (NCBI taxonomy): Eukaryota > Metazoa > Chordata > Mammalia > Rodentia > Sciuridae > Callospermophilus > Callospermophilus lateralis. The sequence goes on along the minus strand of NW_027514743.1, from coordinate 48,839 downwards.
TACAACTTTAATTTGAAAAACTTCAGTCCTAATAAAATGTTCTCCCAAATCTCATAATTATCTAACAAAGTAATATGTAAGAATCAGCAGTGTCTTTGAATCAATCAAATTTATAACCAAGGAGAATTGTCAAAATTGGGATCTAAGTTATCAGCTTAATATATTTAGTGTTTAATTAATGATATGAATTTATTTAAAAAAATAATCCTTGTTTTAAACATAGAAATCATTAGTCAATAAAGACCTTCCTTAAAAAAAATAAACTTAACATTTTAATATGTAGTTATCATGACTAAATATTGACAAAATCTTAGCTCACATCAGTATAGTAAAATCAGAAAAATAGCCTGAAACATTCTTAATCAGTTAAAATTTTTATAGTCAGTCCAGGACATATAAATCTTTTTCTCAATTGTTTTAACTTTCTATATCATCTGTCTAGATAATGATATAAAAATCTTTCTATTTAGAAAAATATTTTTATCATTAAAATCTAGAATAGAAAGACCTTGTTTTACCCAAAGATGATTTTTTTTCTTCTTCTGAGGACCTCCAATGTGTGCTTCCTCTCCCTCTGTTGAAGCATCTTCTTTTCCTTTTAAAACTTTTCCTGGTTATACTTTCGAAGAATTTCTAAAAACTTTAGAATCAAAACAAGTTATCATACCTTGATAAGAAGAAATATCTTAATGAAAATATAGTTAAAGTACTTGGATATTTCTGTAGACAGAATTATATCTGTTTATCATCTTATACAGTTTGTATAATAATATGAGATTACTTGATTGTTGTTTGAACTCTTGAAAGCAAATATATAGTAAAATACATTTATCTCAAATATCTGCAACTAAAAGGCAAAGCATCAAATACATGCATGTATAAGAAATGGATAAATTATGTGTTTTCTATTGAAGAAAAACAATTAGATAAACATACATTAACTAAACAATTAGACATATATGCTAATTATTTTATAGGTTAACAACTATAGTTTATTTAAATACCTAGAAAAATATATATTAAGAATAAGGGCATAACTTATAATTGTATTAACTTTATGTAACCATGTGGTTCTTAAGATATTTGAATCCATTCAATTTACTTTTAACTAGGAGTGCACTCTTTTCATGTGACATCACATGATGTGGCTGAAATAAGATCTTTGTGTATACATTTATTCATTTCTTGCAATTATATAGTCAGGAATGAGAATAAAGATTTCCTGATTATCATAGGAACATTGCCAGCTTTTCTTCCTGCTACAAGCAAATGCATCCTCATAACCTTCAAAATTAAAAGCAAAATATAAAACAGCACATGTATATTTTATAATTGTTATATTACCTCTGAAATTTTTCTTAATAATACAGCTATTAAGAAAAAAATAGGTTACTTAGCTTTGAAAATAAGTTAGGCTCAAGGGCTGCAACTTAGAAACCTGTGGAATTAGATTTGCCCAAAAAAGATATTTTGTTAGCATTTACAGATGTTAACTGGCATCAGCTGTTAAAACTCATTTTTAAAGTGCGCATTCTTAAATATGCAGACTCTGTATACTTTTAGTAGCAGATCTGTGTGAGAAAGGAAGTACATGTTAGTGGCTGGAAGGCAGGACCAGAAGTTCTGAGTGACAGTGGAAGGACCAATGGGAAGCCCGTGAAAATTCAGGAGGTGAAACCAGAAGACTGTTCCTCCAGCCAGGAGATGGTGATGGAAACAGCATAGAGCTGGCTGCCCATTGTCAGGGCAAAGGCTCCTGGAGCTTTTAGCCACTTGCTTTCCATTTGATTTTTTTGTATCAAAAAAAAATATTTTTTGGTGGGTAGTGGCTTGCCTTGTCTCTGTGACCTGTGCTTGTAGCTTGTGTTCTCCTGTCTTTTGTACTTTTCCTTGCAGCATGTGGGACTTTAAAAGTGAGTTTTAACAGCAAATACCAGTGTTACTATTAGATCTTAAGGTAAGGCAGTCTGTGTTTGGCACATAGGTCAGATTGTTTAATGGTTAAAACACTGCTGGCTGTGGGCTTAGTTATAGACCCCATAGGGAACTGCAGGTAAAGTCTTTTGTCCACAGCAGCTGAGTTATAGCCATTCTGATCCATAGGACAAGAATGTAGCAAAGAGGTTCAGTATAAACCTTCTGGGTATTCACAAAAATAATAGAAAAATAAAATTCACTTCTCCACAGGTAAAGAATCCTTGTATCAGGTCTCATCACAAAAAAGAAAAAAAATCCCCTTTTTCTCACTCTCCAAGTGCAGACCTCTACTACATAAACCTCAAAACCCTTTACCTAATATTTCAAAATATAAAGAATCACAAAAACAATCCAAAGAAGTCAACAGAAGTACTTTTCCCATGGGAGAGGTCTGAAATTTTCAACATATCTTATGAATCAACTTAATAATTTTTTACATTTATTTAGGGTCTCTAGAATTGCAAAAATAATTTTTTTCATATATCTAGAGACAAAATATTCCCAAATATTAAAAAAGGTTAACATCACAGATTTTTCTTCTGTCTAACTCACTTATTTTCTACAATTCAGCCCACAATACTCTCAAATCCTAAATGTGTTTAACTTCTGGAGAGAAATTCCAGTCCCACTGAATTTCTAAAATTAACCTTGGAGTCCCTGCACAGGCCACCAATTGTTGCATTTCTCATGACTAAAACACTTAGGGTCACTCCAAGTAAACTGAACTGGGCTGCATGAAATAATCACACAAGAGACAGAGATACCTTTTACTTTGGGGCTGTAAAGACTCCTCTGACCTTAACTTATAGGTCACTGTATAGATATTATATTGACATTAAAGCCCACATGTCAACTATTGTATCACTATTAGGGGCCACTATAAATATTAATATAAAGACCACAAGGAAGCTATTATATGAGTTTAAGGTGTTATAGTATAAATTTTACATTCATAATAAAGGCCACATTGAAGCTATTACATTACTTTTAGATGCTATTTTATGGATGCCTATTAGTATTAAAGGCCACAGGAAAACCACTAGGTCAGTTTTAGATGCTACTAATTATGTTTACTATACTAGTATTAAAGGAAACAGGGCATTTATTATATTTATTTTAGATACTATAATGCAGATATTAATATTAAAAGTGTCACATCACCTCTTATTTAATTTTTGATGGTATTGTATGGATAACATACAAGTTATCCATACAATACCATAGTATTAAAGAAAAGAGGCTGATATTATATTAGTTTTTGATGGGATAGTAAGAATATCATATTAGTATTTTAGGCCATCAGGCAACTACTATATTATATGTTATAGTATATCTTAATAGTATTAGAGATCATAAGATAGATATTATATTAGTGTTAGATGCCATAATGTGAATATTATACCAATAATAAAAGCCATAGGAAGCCTATTATATTAGTTTTATATGCTGTAGTGAGAATTTAATGTTAAATCCACAGGGGGTTAACATATTTTCAATGATATTATTCAGATAATATGTCAGTATTAAAGGTCACCATGCAGCAATAACATCAGTTTTATAAGTCAGTGTATGGGTAAAATATCAAAGGCCTCAGTGAAGCTATTGCATCAGGGTTGTTGTTTAGATATTAGATATCCCCCAAAAGTTTGTATGTGAGACAATGCAGGAAAGTTTAGAGGTGAAATGATTGGGTTATGAGAGCTTTAACCTAATCAGTACATTACTCCCTGATACAGAAAAACTGGGTTATAACTATAGGCAATAGAGAGTGGTGGTTGGAAGTGGTTCCTGGAAAGTGCCTTTGGGGTATATATTTTGAGCTAGTTGAACAGAGTTCTCCTTCTCCCTCCCTCCATATCTGTATGTTTATATGTGTGTGTGTGTGTGTGTGTGTGTGTGTGTGTGTCCCTTCCTCTGCCTCTGCCTCTGCCTCTCTCCTTCTTGGTGCAATGTCCTGAACCATTTTCCTCCACCAGACCTTCACACACTTCTGCCATAATGTTATGCCTCACACCAGGCCCTGAGGAAGAAACCAGCTATCTATCTATGGACTGCCAAAATTTTACTTCTTAAATTGTTCTTGTCATATCTTTTGGTCACAGCAATGAAAAACCAACTACAGCAATCAGTTTTATATGCTATATTATTAATATCATAATATTGTTGAGGGCCACAGTGGAGCTATTTTATCAGTGTTAGATCTAATAATGTGGATGATATATTAGTATTAATGGGCACAGGAGAACTCTCACATCAGTTTTGTGTGCTCTTATAATGGTTCTGTTTTTGAGATTGAGGTCTCCTATAGCTTCATGACTATGGCAGGTTTGGTGGCTAGGGATGTTTCTTGTGCAAACACTCAGATACCTGGTTTCCAGGAAAACTCTTGTGCAAAGACACTGGATGCCTAGCTGCTGTAGCAATGTCCTGAATGAGGAGACTCTGTGCTAAAGTCTTATCAGCCTCAACCTTGATCTCAGGCACAGAGCTCCTGGGAATAAAGGAGGTTGCTTGCCATATAACTATAATGTTTCACCAAGCCCTGGTACTCCTGGACCTGCCCACCTAACTTCAGACAATGGACTTTCTTAAAAGCTGCAAAAGTTTCTAGCATTGTATATTGTAACTGTAGAATAAGCAACCTTACTGATACAATAAACAATAATGTAGTTATAGGACTAATAACCTAATGTAACCTATTGGTATAAATAAACATGGCTGCTTGGAGAAGAAGCCATCTTTCCTGCCTCTGCATCTTGTGTCTGTGTATCTTTATTTTCCTTACATGCTCTAGCGTAGATATCATATTAGTATTACTGGCCACAGGGCAACTATGATGTCCGTTTAATTGTTTTAGCATGGATATTTTATTAGTAATAAAGACCACAGGGCAGCTCTTATAGCAGTTTTAGATGCTACAGTATGGATATCATATTAATACCAAAAAAACACAGGGCAACTACTATATTAGTTTTAGAAGCTAGAGTATGAATATTTCATTAATTTTAAAGACCACAGGGAAGCTATTATATTAGTTTTAAGTCCACAGTATGGATATAATATTAATTTTTATTTTCACATTCCATCTATTATATAAGTTGTAGATTCCATAATATGGATGCCATGTTGGTTATAAAGTTCACAAGGAAGCTATAATATTAGTTTTGATGCCATAGTATAAATGTCATATTAGCATTAAAAGACTACAAGGCAACTGTTATTTCAGTTTTAGAGGCTGCATTATTAATATTATATTAATATTAAAGGCAACAGAACAACTATCAGTTTAGCTACTATATTAAGGATATTGTTGTAGCATTAAGAGCCTTCATGCAGGTATTATATTAGTTTTGGATGCTACAGTGTTGATACTATATCAACACTTTAAGACTATATTAGTATTGGGGCTACAGGATGACTTCTGAATTACTGAATTAACTGTTGATACTATACAATAAATACTACATTAGTAGTACTAAATACTATTTTTATACATTAGTATAAAAGGCCTAATTGTCACTATTATATTATTTTTAGATACTACATTATTGCTTTAGTCATCATTTTTTTAAAGAGAGAGAGAGAGAGAAGAGAGAGAGAATTTTTTAATATTTATTTTTCAGTTTTCGGTGGACACAACATCTTTATTTTATTTTATGTGGTGCTGAGGATTGAACCCGGCACCCCACGTGTGCCAGGCAAGCGCGTTACAGCTTGAGCCACATCCCCAGCCCTAGTCATCATTTTTGCCAGTGTCTAAAAATCTTGACAAGTACAATTTAAGAGAATGAACATTTTATTTGATACACACAGTTTCCAATATCTCAATCCATAGAGGGCCAGCCCCATTGTTCTTGGCCTGAAATGAGGCAGAACATAACAAACAAAGTGGGTGGAGGAGAAAATTAGCTCAGGACATGAAAACCGGAAGAAGAGAGAGCTCTGCTCACTGGGGACAAAACAGAAACTCCAAAGGAATGCTCCCAATGGCCAACCTCTTCCTGCCACACCCTACTACCTACAATTATTATCAAGTCAATCCTTTTCAGTAAATTAACACATTGATTAGTTTAAGGTTCTCATACCTCATTATTTCACCTGTAAATTTTCCTGCATTTTTTCACATATGATTTTTCATATTCACACCATAATATTTTGACCATGGCTCCCCAAAGCTTATGCCCATCTCACAAAGTAAAATACAGAATCTATTTCCAAGAGTCCATATATTTTTAATAGCATTACCCAAGAGCCCAAGTCCAAAGTCTCTTCTGAGATTCCAGGAAAATTCTCAGCATGACCCCCCTAAAAATCAAAGCAAATTACATACAATCCAATAGATAATGACTGAAATTATAGCTGAAATTTCAACTAAACTTCAAATTTAGCTCAAAAAACAAGACCTATAGTTTCACATCCAGCATCTGAGGCATATGATGTTGTGATGTTCTTTCCAAAGGGCTTATGCAGCTCCGCTCTATGAATTTGTTGGTTGCAAACCACAAACCTCTCTTAGTATCTGTTTGATTCCCACAGCCTTCCTTGACAGACTTTCCATGGTAATGGCATCTCTTAATCTCAAGGTCTCCACAGAAGCTTCAGCTTTATGCTCACTTCATCTTGCATCACCCTTTCAGGGGCTGCCTACAGGGACTCCAACCTAGTGGCATCTTACCTGGCCTACAAGGATTTCCTTTGAAATCTCAGTAGAAACCTCCATGACACCCTAACTCCAGCACCTACTTGCAATCCTGCAGAACAGCACCATGTGGTTGATGCCAAGGCTACCACCATCTTACACAGTAGGCAAGACTCTTAGGATTAATGCTGCAACAGCCTATGAATGTCTGGGCATCTTAGCATGGTCAAACAACTTCCTAGCTCCCCTTGTGGAAGCAGGGTGCACAATTGGTCACTTCTCAAAGAATTTTTATTTTTACAACCTTGAGCCTTGAGATGGGTGTGGTCTTGCCAATTCCTGTTGCCCTCAAGCCATCTTTCCTATCATCCCTTGGTAAAGTAATTTAATATTTCTGTAGTGGTTGTGATGTCTTTAAAAATCACCCTAGTTTTACTCACAATTCTCTGGCCAAACTGCAAGGTATTCAAATCTTTCTGCTCTGCTTTCTGATGCTGATTATCACAATAAACTTGGATAAAACCTGCCAATAATATTCATGTCACTGCCTGAATGCTGTGCTAGCTTGAAATTTCCTCTGCCAAATTAATTACTCCATTACCTTTAAATTCAATCTCAGAATGCAGGCAAAATGTAGACATATTCTTAGCCACAACATAGCAAGAATGGCCTCTAGTCCAATTTCCAATAGAATCCTCTTCCTCTGAAACCCCATGAGCTCAGTCTTTATTATCTACTCCTATCAGCATTCTGGACTTCTAGGATCCAACCAAATCCCCCATTAGCCCCAGTACAATATTCTAAAGCTTCTCCAGCTTGCATCTCTAAAGTTCAATTTTTCTCCTCTTGGTACCAATTTCTATTTTAGTCAGCTTTATCTGCTGCTGTGATCAAAAGAACAATTTTAGAGGAGGAAAAGTTTACTTAGTGATCATTGTTTTAGAGGTCTCAGTCCAAGGATGGCTGTTGCCCCATTGCTCTTGGCCCAAGATAAGGCAGATCATACAGGGTTATGTAATAAGAAAACTGCTCAGGACATGACAAATAGTAAGTAGAGAGAAAGTTTCACTCACCAAGAACAAGATATAAACTTCAAAGGAATGCCCCCCATGACACACCTCCTCTAGCCACACCATAACTGCCTACAGTTAATATCCACTTAATTCTAATCTGTGGTTTAATGCACTGATTAGGTTAAGGCTTTCATAATGCAATCCTTTCACATCTCCACTTTCTTTCATTATCTCATACATAAGCTTTAGAAAAAATTTCAACTCTAAACCACAACAAGTATAGATTTACTATTAGCATGAAAGGCCACAGGGGAGCCATTATATTAATTTTAGATGCTATAGTAGAAGTTGCATGTCATTGTAAAGACTAAAGGGCAGCAATCATTTGAATTTTAAATGCATTCATGGATATTGCAAGAGTCCACAGGGTTGCTATTATATCAGTTTTAGATGTGCTAGTATGATATAAAATTAGTACTAAAGGCCACAGGTCAACATTATGGCACTTTTATATGTTCAAGAATGGATATCATATTAGTATTAGAGACAAAATGGCAGTTATATTAATTTTAGATACTATAGAATGGATATCATATTAGTATCATAGCCATGAGGAAGATTACATTAATTTTAGATGCCAGATTATGGATATCATACTAATACCAAAGGCCACATACAGTTATCTTATCAGTTTTAAATACTATTATGTGAACAATTAATTTTAAAGGTCACAGGGTAGCTATTATATCAGATTTCAATGTTTTAGTATGAATATCATATCAGCATTACAATACATAGGGCATTTACCATATTAGTTTTAGATGTTAGTCTATGAATATTATATAAGGATTAAAGACCACAAGAAATAATTATATTATTTTTAGATGCTACACTATGGATATTATATTAATATGGAAGGGCATAGGACAGCATTATTTTTGCTTTAGAAGTCACAGTATGGACATAATGTTAGTATTGAATGCCAAGGTCCGCTGTTATACTAGCATTAGAGAACACACTGTGAATGTTATATTAACATTAAAGGTCACATGACATATAGTATGGATATCATTATAGTATTAACATTAGTTTTGCATGCTTTAATTTTGATATTACATTTTTATTAAAGGCCATAAGGCAGGTGTTATATTAAATTAAGATGTTATAGTATGCATCTTACACTAATAATAAAGGCCACAGGGCATATATTAGATTATTTTAGATGTTATAATATGATTATTACATTAGTATTAAAGGCCAGAGGGCAGCCATTATACTAGTATTTGATAGTATGCTATAGGTATCATAATAGTATTAAAGGCCACAGGACATATATTACATTAGTTTGAGATGTAATAGTATAAATATTACATTAAGTTAAAGACGCAGGTCACACTTTTGTTATTTTTAGATGCTAAAGTTTGGATATTACATTAATATCAAAGGCAACAGGACACCTATCGTTTTAGTTTAAGATGATATTTTATGGATGTTATATTAGTATTAAAGAGCACAGTGCCATTACTATATTAGTTTAAGATGCTATAGTATGGACATCAATTTACTACAAGAGGCTACAAGGCAACTCATATTAGTTTTGGATGATATTTCATGAATACTATATTAATATTAAAATCCATAAGGCAATTGCTGTATATTAATTTTAGATGATATCTTATGGATATCATGATAGTATAAGAGCCAGGGCAGCTATTTTATTAGTAGTAGATGCTATAGTACAAATACTATCTCTATATTAAAAGTCACAAAGCAGTTATTATGTTTATTTGTATGGATAATATAGTAATAGCACAGGATACACGACATTGAATGTATTAATTTTAGATGATATACTATAGACATTTTGTTACTTTTAAAGACCACAGAGCAGATATTCTATTAATCTATGACTGTGTATGGTTATTACATTGTATTAAGGCAACAGGACAGCTATTATATCAGTTTTAGATGTTATATTATAAATTTCATAATAACATTAAGAGCCACAAGACAGCTATTTTGTCAGTTTAAGGTGCTATATTATGGACATTATATTAGTATAAAATCAAAGAACAGATATTGTATTAATATTATATATAGTAGGATGGATATCACATTAACATTAATGGCCACCAGCATGCATTGTCATAGTTTTTAATACTATAGTGTAGATATCATATTAGTATTAAAGGCCATACGGCAGCTATTATATTTGTAATAGAAGCTACAATATGGGTATCACATAAGGTCATAGGATATAAATTAGCTAATATGCTATGGTATGAATAGTTCATTTATATTAAACCACAGGGCAGCTATATATATTAGTTTCAGAATCTATAACATAGATAATTTATTAATATTAAACACCATAAGGCAACTACTTCATTTGTTCTACATGCTATAGTATAGATATCACATTATTATCAAAGACTACAGGGAAGCTATTGTGTTACACTTAGGTATAGTATGGACATCATATTAATATGAAAGACACTAGACCACATATTTTACTAATTTTATTACTTTTAGATGCTATAGTATGGATATTATATTAGTATTAAAGGCCACCATGAAGCTATAATTCTAATTTCTGATGCTAAATATGAACATTGCATTAATATTAAAAACAGAGGGCAGCTATTATATTAGTATCAGATGCTACACTATGAATATTATATCAACTAAAGGCCAAAGTACAGCTAGTATTAAGTTTCAGGTGCTATAGTAGGATGTCATAGTAATATTAAAGGCCACAGGATAGCTATTATATTATCTTTAGATGCTATAGAATGGATATCATAATAAAGGCCACATGACAGCAACTGTATTAACTTTAGAATATAAAATATGGATAATCTATTAATTTTAATCAGCACAGAACAGCCATTATGATAATTTTGAATACTATAGTACAAATATTAATATCAAAGGGCACATGATAGATATTTTATTAGTTTTAGAACAACAATATGGATACTGCTATAATATTAAGTGACAGTGTAGCTATTAAGTAAGTTTTAGAAGGTATACTATGAACATAATAATAGTATGTTAAAGGCTACAGGGTACTTATTTTATTAGTGATATATTCTTCACTATGGATATCATATTAGCATTTAACAACACTATGTAGTTATTACTTTTAGTTGCTACAGTATGGGACACTATATTAGTATTAAAGACCACAGGACAGCTCTTATATCAGTTTTAGATGCTATATATGGATATCACATTAGAAATAAAAGCCACAGAGCCAGATGTGATGGCACACGCCTGTAATCTCAGTGGCTCAGGAGGTTGAGGCAGGAGGATCATGAGCTCAAAGTCAAACTCAGCAAAAGTGAGGTGTTAAGCAACTCAGTTAGACCCTGTCTCTAAATAAAACACAAAACAGGGTTGGGGATGTGGCTCAGTGGTGGAGTGCCCCTGAGTTCAATCCCTAGTACCCTCCTCCAAAAAATTTAACACAGGACAACTATTATGTCAATTTTAAATGCAATACTATGGTCATCATATTAATACAAAAGGCTACAAGCAGCTTTGATATCCATTTTCAATACTATAGTACAGACATAATAGTAGTAGTAATAACAACACAGTGCAGCTATTCTAATACTTTTTAATGCTCTACTATGGATATCATATTAACTATAAAGGTGATATATTATATCAGTTTTAGACACTGTATTATAGTGTCAAAGGCCACAGAGCAGCTATCATACCAATTTCAGTTGCTGCAACAAAAATGTCATATTACTATTAAAACCACAGGGAAGCTACTCTATCAGTTTTTGATGCTCTAATGTGAATATCATATCCGTATTAAAGATCACAGGACAGCTATTATACCACTTTTAGATGCAACTTAGTGGATATTACATTAGTATAAAAATCTACAGGGCTATTATATTTAGATGTTATAGTATGAATATAATAATTAAAGGTCACAAGATAGCAATTATATTAGTTTATATGCTATAATATGGATATCATAACAGTACAAAGGTAAGAGGGCTGCTTTTATATGAATAACAGATGTTATAATACAGATATTATATTGGTATTAAAGGCCACAGGACAGGTATTATAAGGTGGATATTATATAATATTAAAAGGCCACAGGGAAATTATTATTTCAGTGTTAGGGGTCAACATATTGATATTTTATTACTATTAAAGGCCATAAGGCAGCTAATATATTAGCCTTAGATGCCATAGTACGTATACAATATTAATATGAAAGGCCACAGAAGACCTATAATATTCCATTAATAGAACACAGTATAGATATAATATTAATACCAAATGAAGAGGGCTGCTCTTTCAATACTTTGAGATGCTATAGTATACATAGTATATTAATAATAAAGGCTCAAGTTGTTATTATATTAGTTTTATAAGCTATACTATGAGTACGCCATTAGTATTGTTATTATATTGGTTTAAATAATATAATTTAGATAAAAGATTACTATTAAATGCTACTATACTAACTTTAGATGATATTATATGGCTATCATAATAGTGCTAAAGGCCACATGGCAGCTATTTTATAAGGTTAAATGCTATAGTATGAATGTTTTATTTAAGACCACTAAGGGGTCTTAACATATTACATTGTATTAGGGCAACAGGACAGCTATTATATCAGTTTTAGATGTTATGTTATAACATATAAGGAGGTGCTATGTTGTAGCTCAGTGGTAGAGCACTTTCCTAGCATGTGTGAGACACTGGGTTCAATCCTCAGTACCACATAAAAATAAATAAATAAAATAGAGGTATTGTGTCCATCTACAAGACACACACACCCACCCACACATACATACACACATTTAAGTTGAAAAAGAACAACCATGCACACATGGAAGACCAACTACACTGTGGCCCCCCATCTACCAATGTGGCTCTTCCCAGTCCACTTCCATCTAGAGACAACAGCCAGGACTAGAAAACCATGACCAAGGTTTCAGTAGGCCTGGTTACACCAGAGGTATCCCTGCTAGCCTACTTCTTTTGATTCCCCCCCTTTCATTCTTCCTATAATCTAATACCTCCATATTCCCATCTCCTCCCTTATAAACCCCACATCCTACACACACACACACACACACCCTTGTTCACCATTACACTATAGACCTATAAGCAAACCTACTATTTATAGTGTGAATACTAATCAAACACATCATTTCTGTTTATTGTGACAAAACTGTAATTGTCTAAATTGTAGTTATTTGGTTTAAGGTTACATAATGTTTGCATTGGATGCTGTAAATATTGATCTTCCCCTTAAAGGTAAGGTATTATTAACCAATAGGGACACAACAAGATTATAGGATAGAAACTGTAATATCTTAGAACCACACTGCTAGAGAGGCAGACACATGAACAACATGAAAATACAAGGGAAGAAACTGTCCCTAAAAAACCAAGATGCTACAATAATAGAGTTGATTGACAGAACAGTGGATGAAATGTCAGAGAAGGAGTTCAGAATGCCCATAATTAAAATGATCTGTGAAGCACAGGACAATATAAGAGAGCAATTATAGGCAACAATTGATCACTCCAACAAAGACATAAGAGAGCAAATACAGGTAGCAAAAGATTACCTCAAAAAAGAGATAGAGACTCTGAAAATAAACCTAACAGAAATCCCTAAAATAAAGGAAATAAATAAAAAAATTCAATAGAAAGCATCAGCAACAGACTAGATTACTTAGAAGACAGAACCTCAGGCAATTAAGACAAAATATATAATCTTAAAAATAAAGTTGAACACACAATGAAGATGGTAAGAAACCATGAAGAGAACATCCAAGAATTATGGGGTACTATGAAAAGACCAAATCTAAGAATTATCAGGATAGAGGAAGACCCAGAGATACAAACCAAAGGAATGTACAAACTCTTCAATGAAATAATATCAGAAAATTTCCCAAACATGAAGAATGAATTGGAAAATCAAATGTAAGAGGCTTATAGGACACCAAATGTACAAAACTACAACAGATCCACACCAAGGCACAGTATAATGAAAATGCCTAGGATATAGAATGAGGATAGAATTTTAGAAACAACAATATAAAAGTCTCAGATTACATATAGGGGGAAACCAATTAAAATCTCAGCAGATTTTGCAACCCAGATTCTCAAGCTGTAAAAGATAATAGATGCCAACCAAGAATCTTATATCCAGCATAATTAAGCTTCAGATTTGATGATGAAATAAAAACTTTCCATGATTAACAACAATTAAAAGAATTTACAATGAAAAAGCTGGTACTGCAATATTTTGGCAAAATATTCCAGGAGGAAGAAATGAAAACAACAATGAAAATCAGCAAATGGAGGAACTACACTAAAGGAAAAGCCAATCAAAGGAGAAACAAAGTCAAGATAAAAACCAAAAATAAACCAAAATAACCAGAAATACAAACCATATTTCAGGGGCTGGAGATGTGGCTCAAGCAGTAGCGCACTCGCCTGGCATGCATGCGGCCTGGGTTCGATCCTCAGCACCACATACAAAGATGTTGTGTCTGCCGAAAACTAAAGAATAAATAATAAAATTCATTAAAAAAAACCATATTTCAATAATAACACTGTATGTTAATGGCCTAAATTCATCAATTAAAAGACAAATTGGGGGCTGGGGTTGTGGCTCAGTGGTAGAGCACTTGCCTAGCATGTGCAAGGCACTGGGTTTGATCCTCAGCACCACATAACAACAAATAAAATAAAGATATTGTGTCCAACTACAACTAAAAATATATTTTTTAAAAAGACAAATTAGCAGACTGGATTTTTTAAAAAAATACCCAACAGTATACTGTCTTCAAGACACTCATCTCATAGAAAAAGATACCCACAGACTGAAGGGAAAGGGATGGAAAAAAGCATACCATTCACATGGACCACATGAACATGCAGGGGTTTCCATCCTCGTATCAGAAAAAGTGGACTTCAAACCAAACTTAGTCAGAAGGAATATAGAAGGTCATTTCATACTACTTAATGGAATCATACATCAACAAGACATAACAATTGTAAATATCTATGCCCCAAACAATGGAGCATCCACATATATCAAACAAACCCTTCTCAATTTCAAGAATCAAATAGACCACAACACAAAATTGCTGGGTGAATTTAACACACCTCTCTCACCACTGGACAGATCTTCCAATCAAAAATTAGACAATGAAACCACAGAACTCAATATTACAACCAATAATTTAGGCTTAACACATATACTGTATATATCCTTCATTAATAAGCAAAGACACTTTTTCCTCAGCAACACATGGAACTTTCTATAAAATAGACCATGTATTATGCCACAAAGCAAGTCTTATAAATACAAACAAACAGAGATACTCCCTGCATTCTATCAGATCATATGGAATAAAATTACAAATCAATGAGGGCTAGGGTTGTGGCCCAGCAGTAGAGTGCTCACCTAGCACATTTGAGGCCCTGTGTTTGATCCTCAGAACCACACAAAAATAAATAAATAAAATAAAGATATTGTGCCCAACTACAAGTAAGTAATAAATATTAAAAATATAAATCAATAATAAAATTAAAAATAAAAGCTACTCCAACACCTAGACACTAAACAATATGCTACTGAATGACACATGAGTAACAGAAGACATCCGGGAGGAGATAAAAAATATTCTTAGAGATAAATGAGAATTCCAAAACAACATATCAAAATCTCTGGGACACTATGAAGGCTGTGTTAAGAGGAAAGTTCATTGCATTGAACTCACTCATTAAAAGAATAAAAAGTCAACAAATAAATGACCTAAATTACATCTTAAAACCCTAGAAAAAGAAGAACAAATCAACACCAAAAGTAGAAAAGACAGGAAATAATTAAAATTAGGTCTGAAATCAATGAAATTGAAACTAAAGAAACAATTGAAAAAAAACAAAAAGTTGTTCTTTCAAAAAATAAATAAAATTGATAACCCCTTAGCCACCCTAATGAAAAGAAGTAGAGAGAAAACTTAAATTACCAAAATTTGTGATGAAAAGAAAATGTCAAAACAGACTCTACTGAAATATAGAAGATAATTAGAAACTATTTTGAAAATTTATACTCCAGTAAAATAAAAAATCCTGAAGATATTGACAAATTTCTAGAGGCACTATGATCTACCCAACTGAATCAGGAGGACATACACATTTAAACACATCAATTTTAAGCAAGGAAATAAAAAATGCCCTCAAAAGCTTACCAATCAAGAAAACCATGGAACCAGACAGATTCTCAGCCAAGTTCTACAAAACCTTCAAAGATTAATTAATATCAATACTCCTCACATTATTCCATGAAATAGAAAAGGAGGGAATCTTACCAAACTCATTCTATGAGGGTAGTATCACCCTGATTCCAAAACTAGACAAAGACACATCAAAGAAAGAACAATATCCCTGATGAACATAGATACAAACATTCTCATTAAAATCCTGGCAAATCACATACAAAAACATATTAAAAAGATAGTGCACCACAATCGAGTGGGGTTCATCCCAGGGATGCAAGTTGGTTCAATGTATGGAAATCAATAAACATAATCTATCCCATCAACAGACTTAAATGCAAGAATCATATAATTATCTCAATAGATGCTAAGAAAACATTTGACAAAATACAGCACCTCTTTATATTTTCAAAACACTAGACACACTAGGGTTAGTGGGAACATATCTTAATATTGTGCAGGGTGAGAGATAGAGATTCAATTTCATTTTGCTAAATATAGATTTCCAGCTTTGCCAGCATCATTTGTTGATTAGTTTATCTTTTCTCCAGTGAATGTTTTTGGTACCCTTGTCTAGTAGGAGATAATTGTATTTCTGTGGGTTTGTCTCTGTGTCTTCTATTCTGTGCCATTGATGTACATGTCTATTTTTGTGCCAATACCATGCTGTTTTGTTACTATTGTTCTGTAGTATAGTTTAAGATCTGGTATTGTGATACCTCCTGCTTCAATTTTCTTGATAAAATTGCTTTGGCTATTCTGGGTCTCTTATTTTTCCAAATGAACTTCATGATTTCTTTTTCTATTTCTATGAAGAATGTCATTGGGATTTTAATTTAGAAATTGCATTAAATCTGTATAATGCTTTTGTTAGTATTCCCATTTTGACTATATTAATTCTGTTATATTAGTTCAGGAGGTTATACTATGGATTTTGCCTAATTATTCAAGTTCACAGGTCAGTTTTAGATCTATGGTGTGAATACTGTATTAGTATTGACGCCACAGGGCACCTATTAGGTTTTGATTCTACAAAATGAATGTTATGTTAGCATTAAAGGACAACTATTATATTAGTTTTAGATACTAGAATTTGAATATTAAATAATATTAAAGTTTTCAGGATAGCTATTGTATTGATTTTAGATGCAAAATATGGATATTCTATTAGTTATGAAGGCCACAGAGAAGATATTACATCAGTTTTAGATGATATAGTATGAATATTGTATAAGTATTAAAAGGCCACAGTTCAGCTATTTTTCAGTTTTAGAGGCCACAGTATTGATATTATGTTAATATTAAAGGTCACAGGGCATTATATTAATTTTTGACATTATATTAGTATAAAAGCCATATGGCAGTTCTTCTTTTAGTTTTTCATGCTATAGTACTGATATCAAATTAGTATTAAGGGCCACAAGGCAGCTATGATATTAGTTTTATATGCTACAGTATGGATATCATGTTAGTATTAAATGCCAAAGGGCAACTCCTTTATCACTCTAAGATGATAGAATATGGATATTATTACATTAGTTTTCAAGGCTATAGGACCACTCTTACATTGTTTTCAGATGACAGAATACAGACAACTCTTTAGAGTAGAGTCCACAGGGAAGTTATTCTATTATTTTAGATGCTATTATATGGATAACATTGGTATTAAAGGCCACAGGGAGCAGTTATATTAGTTTTACAGACTGTGATATTATTAATTTTTGGTACCAGGGATTGAATCCAGGGGTGCTTTAATCAATAAGCCTTTTGTATTTTTATATTTTTAAAATGTTTTTATAGTTGTAGATGGAAAGAATGTCTTTATTTTATTTGTATATTTTTAATGTGTTGCTAAGGATAGAACCCAGTGCTTCACACATGCTATGTAAGCACTCTGCTACTGAGCTATAGCCCCAGCACTCCCCTTTTTTTGAGACAGGTTCTTGCCAATTTGCTTAGAGCTTCTGTAAGTCACTGAGGCTGGCTTCAAACCTGTGACCCTATGTTTCAGCATCTCAAATTGTTATGATTACAGGTGTACACCACCATGCCCAGCTTATAAACTATATTATGAATATCATACTAGTACTAAATGCTACTATATTGCTTTTAGATGCTACATTATAGGCATCATATTAGTACCTGAGATGCATTTCCAGCTATTATACTAGTATTAGATGCTATAATATAGATATTGAATTAATATTAAAAGCCACAGGAGAGTAATTATATTCGTTTTAGAGTCCATAGGGTAAATAAAATATTAATATTAAACAACGGTAGCTATTGCAATAGTTTTAGATGCTAATTTGTGGATATTATATTAGTATTAAAAGGTCAAAAAGCAGCTATTATCTTGGTTTTAGAGGCCACACTTTTTAAAATTGAAGGCCACAGGGCTGATATTATATTAATTTTGATGCTATAGTATGTATATCTTATTAATAATAAAGTCCACAGGGAAGTTATTATGTCACTTTTAAATTCTACAATATGAATGTCACATTAGTATTTAAGGCCACAGGGCAGCTACTGTATATGTATATGCATACTATGTCATCAAAAATCTAATAAATACCATGTAGATTTAATAATTAAATAGTATTTGTATTATAACATCAAAATGAATACCATAACTGCCCTGACTGCTTTAATTCTAATGTAATATCCAATATGCATATAGTTTTAACATTAAATTCCACATTTCAGCTACTTTATCAGTTTTAGATGCTATAATATAGATATCACATTAATTATAAAGGTCACAGCTCTACTGTTATATTAGTTTTTAATGCCCAAATATGAATGTCCTATTGATATTAAAAGGCCACAAAGAAAGTGTTATTTCAATTTTAAGGCCACATTATTAATAGTATATTAATTATAAAGACCACAGGGCAACTATCATAATAGTTTTAGTTGCTAAATTATGGATCTCAGTATAATTAGTTTTGTAAACTGTAGTATTGATATAATACTCATATTCAAGGCCACACTGAAGTTATTAAATTAATTTTAGATACTGTACAATGAATACTACATTAGCATGAAAGGCCTAAGTGTTATAATTATGTTATTTCTAGATAAACTTTATTGTTTTAGTCAATATTTGCCACTGTGTCTAAAAGTCCTGACAAGTGGCTGGGGTTGTGGCTCAGTGGTAGAGAGCTCACCTAGCACATGTGAGGCCCTGGGTTCAATCCTCAGCACCACATATAAATAAATAAATAAAATAAAGATATTGTGCCCAACTACAACTAAAAATAAACATTTTTAAAAAGACCAAAAATCAGCTATTATGTTAGTTTTAGGTTATGTATTATAGATATTATATTACTATGAAATGCCACAGAGTAGCTATTATATCAGGTTTGGATGCTATACTATGGGAATTATCTTAGTGCTAAAGTCCACTGAGCAGATATTAGATTAGTCTTAATGCTACAATATAGATTTTACTAATGAGTATGAATAGTAACAGTAGAGGCTAATGTTACTATTATACTAGTGTTAGATGCCATACTATGAATATTACCTTAGTATTAAAGGCCACAAAGTGGATATTATATTAATGTTAAAGGCCATATGGCAGCTGTTGTATTAGTTTCAAGGCCACTATATGGACATTGTATTAGTATCAGAGACCACATGTGGACACATTAGCATCAAAGATCACTATGAATAATGTATTACCATTAAAGGATGCACATGGACAACACATTAGCATTATCACACTACCATATCAGCATTATGTCACCACCAGGTCTGGGAAGGCAGCACACCTTCTGGTGGCTGCTAGGGCTCAGCACAGAACACTGTAGTTCAGAGGTGCATGTAGACCCTCTCCTTATATTCCTGAAAAATGGACAAATTTCAGTACTGTATCCAGATTATTCAAGGCCATGATTTTGGATTTAAAACTAAAATAAAACACATTACTCATGATTTTTCAAAAATGATAATTGAACAGGTTTTGAGAAATTATATTGAGCAAAATAAATGTAGTAGACACAAACTGAAACTCCTACAAAAATTAATTCATAGTACTTCAAGACTAAACTGTGGGAAAACTAAAAAATTCTACAAGAAACAGAAGAAAATCTATGTAACCTTAGATGTAGTAATGAGGGTGTGTCTGTGTGCACTCTAGTACTGGGGATTGAACACAGGGCCTCACACACACTGGAAACACTCTCTAATACTGAGTTACTTCCCCAGCTCTTGGTGATGAGTTTCTACTCACAATACTAAAAGCCAGTTGACAGAAGAAAATAATGATAATGTGGAATTTATAAAATTTAATTTTTACCAAGTACAGTACTGCATGCCTACAATCTCAATTGCTGAAAAGACGGGGGTGAGGAGATAGAAAATTTGAGGTCAGACGAGGAAATTGAAAAGGGGATGGGATATAGCTCAGTGGTAAAGCACTTGCCTAGTTTGTGTGAGACCCTGGGTTCAATCCCCAGCACTACACATTTAAAAGTTAAATTTTCTACTCTGTGAAAGTGAAAACAAAAAGATAAGCCACAGGCTGCGATAAATTATTTACAGAAACATTTCTTAAAAGAAAGCTGTACTCAAAATACACAAAGAATTCTTAAAAACCAACAACTAAAAACCCAATTAAAATGAGTAAATATCTGAACAGATATATGACCAAAGAAAATAAAAAGATGGCAAACAGTTATCAAAAATAATGCTTAGCATAGCATATCATCAGGGAATCACAAATTAAAACAATACTGAGGTAGCACAGCACAACTATTAGAACTACTAAACTCTAAGAAATGGCAGTACACCAACAGCTACAGTATGGGGGACCCCAAGACTCTCAGACATTGTTGGGAGAACATGTGGCACAGACACTTTGGAAAATAATGTGCCCATTCTTCTCAAAGCAAAACAAGTTTAATCTATAACCTGACAAAACCAGCAGGAATTATGCATAGTGGCTCTATTGATGCTCATCAAATAAATAAATATATCAACATAGAATAAAAAGGAATGAATTATCGACCTACACAAAGACATGGATGCATCCTACCTAGTATGCTGCTAGTGAAATAAGCCAGTCTGAAGAGGCTACATGCTGCATGGTCCACGTTATATGACATTCTAGAAAAGACAAAATTAAAGTCAGATGAGGGGATGTGCAGGATAAGGCCAACAGGATACCCAGTGCAGGACCTTCCACTCACATGGAGTTAGGGAGCACCACCCTCCCTAAACATGATTGTGTTCAGCAAGTCAGAAATTCCCTGAACCACTTATTACAGAGACTTCTGTGGAAACTTAATCCTGTAGGCATGATGGACTATTAACTCAATCTCTAGTTACTTTCCCAGAGGATGGGTGAAGTACTGAAAGTTTCAAGCTTTTTGCATCATTTGGTCTCTCTCATGACCTATTAGAGCAAAAGACCCTCCTGCCACCCAGGAGATTCTGTAGGATTTGGGAGCTCTGTTCAAGAAAACAAGGTCAAAGACCCCAAAGACGTTCCAAAGACCTCTATCACTCAGGAAATATGAGGATTTTAGGAGTGCTGCACCAGGAACTGGAGGCAGAGGCCAAATGTGTATCTCTTACTTTATAACAATCTATAATTTGGAAAAGAAATAAATTAATTGCTCATAATGCAACAATAAATTAATTTCATAGCAGAAACTAGGAGCTAGGTTTCCCACTGGTGGGGTGAGAAGTTACAGATAAGCAGAGTGATCTGTCATAATGGATTATGACTGATTATTATCATAATGATTATCACTGATTACAGATCAATATAAACTTAAATTTAGCTTAATATATACACAGATGGTTCCCCATAAACATAGTTATAACTAAGAGGTATGTAAAGATTAGAACACACACACACTGTGCACTGTCAGTTGTGAGGGTCAAGATGCAATGAGCACCTTCAGCTGCTAGGTTAAAAAAAATAATATCACTCTCTAATCAAAGGAGCCAGGACTCTTTGAAGAAGTGGCTGATATTAGGACTAAGACATTAAATATATAAGTCAGAGTAATTTTTAAATATAAAAAAGAAAGAACTTTAGGACAAAAAAAATCAAAACAGTTCCCAATGGAAGAATTCCCAATGGCTAAAGCAGGAATCAAGTGAGTAATGAGGTATTATGGAAAAAAAGGATAACAAAAAGCAGCCTAACAACTATCCAGATGATCACACTGTCATAAATAACTGACCAAATAGACAAACAAATGGGGTTGACTAGAAACCACTTGTGAAGAAGAATTCCAGGTAATTGAGGTAGACATTCAGTCATCAAAGGGATGGGGCTAACTCCATTCCTCTTGAGTGTGGGCTCTGCATAGTGGCTTCCTCCAAAAGAACACAATGTGGACATGCAGATAACAGTAACTCCACATAGAGAAACTAGAAAAGCACTAACTCACCTAGATGAGCACAGTCAGTACTGACATGACATTAACTTGGTGGACATGTGATGACAGAATAGCTCTCCACTTCTGTGACCTTACTCCCCCAGACCAATAGCCCCAGGCTAAATATGAAAACACCCAATGGAAAACAATAAAAAAAAAGTATCTGACAGGTCCTCCTCAACATTGTTAAGGACATTGGAACAAAAAATGTCAGAGAAACTGTAACCCCAAGAGGATTGTGTGGGGTCCTGGATGATGTCCTGGTACAGGAAGAGGCAGAACTGAGAAGCCAAAGGAAATATGACTTCAGTTAACAGTGGCAGGGAGGGGGAATGGGTACTGGGGATTGAACTCTGGGGCACTCAATCACTGAGTCACACTCCCATCCCTATTTTGCATTTTATTTAGAGAAAGAGTTTCACTGAGGTGCTTAGCATCTTGTTGCTAAGGCAGGGTTTGAACTCTCAATTCTCCTGTCTCAGCCTTTCAAGCTGCTGGGATTACAGGTGTGTGCCCCCATGCCTGGCAGTATTTTTTCTTAATGACAAATGGTCTATGTTAACTCATCTGAGACAGTGCACGTAAGCCATAACAAGGGGAAAAATGAGGTTGAGGCTATAAAAATCTCTGCACTTTCTTTGCAATTTCTGTATAAAAATAAAACTACTCTAAAATAAATCCTTAAGACATGGCTATATTTTTTCAAACACCTGCTTATTTATTTATACAGCTGATTGCTGGTAACTGACATTCTTAACTAGTTCTGTATTTTATTATGAACACAAAAATTTATTATAACAAAAATTAAAGATTGGTGTGTGTGTGTGTGTGTGTGTGTGTGTGTGTGTGTGGAGTGTGTACACAAGCACGCGTGCATGTAGTGCTGGGATTCAACCCAAGGCCTCTCCCATACTAGGCAAAAGTGCTTTGCCACACAGACACACACCCAACTTCCAAAAATATCATAATAAGCAGAAATTAATTAAAATCACTTATCATGGGAATTTTCAAACAAGACAATTCTCTCAATCAAAAACAAAGTAAGCTAAAAATATATTTTTAAATTATGGAAAAAAGAGCAGAAGTTCATAAGATTAAGAATTCTGTAGAAAACTATAAAGAGGATAAATTAAAAGTTGAATAGGGGAAACCTACTGCATGGAACTGGAAAGCTGGAGGACATGGGCATTTCCTAGTCAATACAGAAAGTGCAATATGACTCTAAAGTAAGGAGAGTATAAATGCAGTGGTTATCATAGAAAAGCTGGACTAGTGCTTAGAGATCTCCCACTGGAAAAGACCCAGGAGCATCAGGGCTCACATCTCTTACCTGACCCCTAACAAATTCTGATTTTATTTCAAATGTTTATGATCTAGAGAAAAGAAAGATAATGTCACTAAATTCATTCTATGGTGTATCAAAGAATAATATAATCAAGATATTTTCACCCAATGCAGGATGTCAATGTCTGTACAACAGACACAATTTTGTGCATCATTAAAAACACACTGCTGGGCTGGGGATGTGGTTCAAGCGGTAGCATGCTCACCTGGCATGCGTGCGGCCCGGGTTCGATCCTCAGCACCACACACAAACAAAGATGTTGTGTCCACCAAAAACTAAAAAATAAATATTAAAAATTCTCTAAAAAAAAAAAAGCATACTGCTGGCCTGGGCCCATAGCTCAGCGGCAGATTGCCTGCCTAGCATGTGTGAGGCACTGGGTATGATCCTTAGCACCACATAAACACAAAACAAATAAAATAAAGGCATCTACATCATCCATCTACAACAACAAAAATTTTAAAGATGCACTACCAATTAATGCACTGAGGCTCTGACCCAGGGCAGCTGCTCTACCTAACCTAGCGGGGTCAGGGCCTGAAGGAGAGTGCAGGGTCTGCAGAAGAGTATCTGGAGGAGGATCAGAGGGACCACAGCTCAGAGCTCCTAAATCACCAGCCTTTTAACCCCATATCCCATCCAGGGGAAGCTGAGGCTGAAGCTTTGTGGAGGCAGACCACCTGCCTGATCCACTACTGGCCACCACACTAAGCACCAAGGTCTGCCCAGAATCCAAGGACAATTACATAATGCCTGTCCATCCAGAAGCTTTTGAAGTATCTCCTTGAGGCTGGTCTGAGAAAAAGGCAGTTTCATGTTTCCCTACATACAAAACCTATGGTCCCCAAGCAGGTATCTCCCCAAGGTCACTCTGAGGAGAAAGCATCCCTATAGACACAACAAACAAGGGTCCCCAACCCAGTTATCTACCTCAGGCTGCTCTGAAGAGAGGGAGCACCCAGGCAACCAGAGTAATGACCAACGAGGGTCCCCAGACCAGGTGTCACCTTGTGCTGCTCTATGAGGAAACCAAAAGCATCCTTAGAGATGTGGCCCACGAGGGTCCCCAGGCCTGGTGTCTCCTCATGTGGCTCTGAGAGGGAATCAGTAACATTCCTAGAAATGTGACCCATGTTGGTCCCCAGCCTGGCATCTTCCCCAGGCTGCTCTGAGGAGAGGGAACACTAGGTGTCCCTACAGACATGGTCAAGAGTGTCCCTAGGCCTGGCGTCTCCCTCCCTCAGGCTGCTCTGAAAAGAGGGAATCCTGGGGCATCATTAGAGACATGGCCCACAGAGTCACCAGGCCTAAAATCACCAAGGCTGTTGAGAAGAAAAATCCCAAGTGTCCCTAGAGATGTGGCCCACAAGATCCCCACACCTAGCATCTCCTCATGCTGCTCTAAGAAGAGGGAAGCAGAAGCATCACTGGAGACATGGCCTCTCCAGGCTGCTCTGTGGAGAGGAAATCATGGGTATCCCTAGAGACATGGCCAACCAGGGTCCCAAGCCTGGCATCTCCCCTAGGCTGATCTGAGGAGGGAACCCCAGGTGTCCCTAAAGACATGATTCACCATGGTCTCCAGGTTTGGCCTTCTTTACACTGCTCTGAGGGAAAGGAACCTGGGGTGTCTCTAGAGATGTGGCCCACGAGGGTCCCAGAGCCTGGTGTCTCCTTGTGCTGCTCTGAGGAAAAAAAACCCAGGCGGCCATAGAGACATGACACACGAGGGTCCCCAGGACTGGCATCTCCCCCAAGCTGCTCTGAGGAGAGGAAACCCTGGGTGTCCCTAGAGATGTGGCCAAGAGGTTCCTCAGGCCTGGCATCTCCCTCAGGCTGCACTAAGGAGAGGAAACCTCCGATGTCCCTAGAGATGTGGCCAAGACAGTGCTCAGGCCTGGCATCTCCTCGCACTGCTCTGAAAAGACGGAACCCCAGATGTCCCTAGAGATGTGGCCAAGAAGGTGCCCAGGCCTGGCATCTCCTCATGCAGCTCAAAGGAGAGGGAAACTGGGGCATCACTAGAGATGTGACCCACCAGGGTCCCCAGGACTGGCATATCCCCCAGGCTGCTCTGAGGAGAGAGAACCCCAAGTGTCCCTAGAGACATGGCCCGTGTGGCTCCCCAGGCCTGGGGTCACCTCAGTCTGCTCTAAGAGGGAACCTGGGGCATCCATAGAGACATGGACCACGAGGGTCCCCAGAACTGGTGTCATCCAAAGGTGGCTCTGCTGAGTGGGAACCACAGGTATACCTAGTGACATGGCCCATGTGGGCCTCCAGGCCTGGTATCTCCTTGGGCTGCTCTAAGAAAACTCCAGGTGTCCCTAGAGATGTGGCCAACCAGGGTCCCCAGGCCTGGCGTCTCTCCCAGACTGCTCTGGAAGGGAACCCAGGCGTCTGCCTAGAAACCTAGGCCCACAAGGGTTTCCCGGCATGGCGTCTCCAGGGGCTACTCTGAGGACAGGGGAGCTCTGCCCTCCCTGTGGAATGAACCACATTGTCCAGAGTCAGGGTTCCTCTGCTCAGGCTCTGAGGAGAAAGCTCCCTCCTCAGCCAGAGGGCCAGACAGCATCCAAGTAGGCACCCAGGCCCTGCCTCAGCCCCCCACTATGCTACTCAACTGAAGCTTGGTTGGGAGTGGAGATGCCCCCTAGGAGGGTAGACACCCTGCTGCTAGGGGAAACACCCCCTCTATGAGAGTCACCCCCCTCTAGCTGCAACACTCCTCCTAGGGGAGAGATACAAGCTGAGAGGGAAGCCAACCCCTGGGAGGGGAGATACACTGCTGTAAGGGGAGATGCTTGCCCCCACCAACCCAGACAACCCCCTAGGGAGGAGAGACACCCTGCTAAAAGGAGAGACACCCCTTTCAGTGGAGCCACTCCCTAGAAGTTGAGACACCCTGCTGGGAGGGCAGAGGCCCCCACTCAAGCAGAGACACCTCCCTGGGATCAGGAAAAACCCTGCTGGGAGGTGGGAGAAGCTCCCCCTAGGAGGGGAGGATAATAGGTTTCCTGGGGACTCAGCTTCTTCCTCCACCCCAGGAGTGACTGGGTGAAACCTGTTCCCACTGCTGTCACTAGGTCTGGCTGTGCTGTCTCTACCACCAAGAGGAGTGGAATCTCTAGAGAGAAGAAAAGGGAGTTCAGGAGCCACCTCTCTGCACCCCAGCCGAACCTCCACCAGGTTAGGTCTGCAGCAGCCAGGGGCCAGGCCACCACATGGACAGCTGCTTCACTCCTGTGCCCAAGAGCAGAGGCCAGCACGGGCCATCAGAGAGGCCTTTGGAAAGCGGTCTTTGACACAGGGTGACATAACCCATATTTGTGTGATCAGAGAATTGAAGAAAAGAAGTAAAATTTTAGACCATGTTGGCCACTCTCAAGGTTGGGAAAACCTGAACTCACCGAGACCCACCAGCTTCCTGCCCAGAGTGTCCCTAAAGATGTGGCCCACCTGGAACCCAGACCTGGCGCCTCCCCTTGGCCGATCTAAAAATAGGAAAGCCCAGGTGTCCCTAGAGAGGTGAAGAGGGTCGCCAGGCTAGATATCTCCTCCTGGCTGCTCAGAGGAAAGAGAACCCCATGTGTCCCTGGAGACATGGCCCAGAGGGTCCCCAGGCCTGGAATATCCCTCGGGCTGCTCTGGGAAGAGGAAATCTAGGGTTTCCCTAGAGATGTAGCCCACCAGGGTGCCCAGGCCCGTTGTCTCCCCCAACACTGCTCTGATGAGAGGGAACCCAGGACATCCCTAGAGACGTCACCCAACATTGTTGCCAGGCCTGGCATCTCCCCTAAGCGGCACTGAGAAGAGTATCCCCAGCATCGCTACAGACATAGTCAAGAGGGTACCGGGCCCGTCATCTCCTCATGCTGCTCTGAGCGGAGACGAACCTGGGGCATACCTAGAATCATGGCCAAGGGTCTCCCCAGGCCTGGCATTTCCCCGAGACTGTTCTGAGAAGAGGAACCACAGAGGCCCTGTAGACTTGGCCCACCCGGGTCCCCAGGCCTGGCATCTCCCCAAGGCTGCTCTGGCAGGGAACACAGGGGCGCACCTAGAGATCAGGCCCACGAGGGTTTCCCAGCCTGGCGTCTCCTGGGGCTGCTCTGAGGGGAGGGGAGCGCTGCCCTCCCTGTGGAATGACCCACCTTGTCCAGAACTCAGGGTTCCTCTTCTCAGCTTTGAGGAGAAATGTCCCTCCTGAGCCTGAGGGTCAGACAGCATCCCAGGTGGCGCCCAGGCCCGGCCCTCAGCCCCCCCACTATACTACTCACCTGAATCCTTGCTGGGAGTGGAGATGCCCCCTGGGAGGGGAGACACCCTGTTGGGAGGGGACATACCCCCTCTAGGGGAGTCACTCCTTCTCTAGGGGGATGCTCCCTCTAGGGAAGAGACACCTTCTGAGAGGGAAGCCAACCCCTCTGAGGAGAGATACCCCGCTGGGAGGGGAGATGCTTGCCCCCACCAACCCTGACAATCCCCTAGGGAATAGAGTCACCTTGTGAGGAGGGGAGACACCCCCGCGAGTGGAGCCACCCCCTAGAAGTGGAGACACCCGGCCGAAAGGGGAGACACCCTGATGAAAGGGCAGAGGACCCCACTCTAGGGGAGACACCTCCCTGGGATGCAGAGACACCCTGCAAGGAGGGGAGAAGCTCCCGCCGGGAGGGAAGAATCCTGGGGCTCTGCTTCTTCCTCCACCCCAGGAGTTACTGGGTGAAACCTGTTCCCACTGCTGTCACTAGGTCTGGCTGTGCTGTCTGAGGCATGAGGAGGAGTGAAATCTCTAGAGAGCAGAAAAGGGAGTCCAGGAGCCACCTCCCTACACCCCAGCCTGTCCCCCACCAGGTCAGGACTGCTGGGGACACGGGCCAGGCAGCCACAGTGCACCCTTCTCGCTCCTGCGCTCAAGGGCAGAGGCCAGAAAGGGGCCACCACAGAGGCCTCTGGAAGTGGTCTTTGACACAGGGTGACAGAATCCCACTTTGGGATCAGGGCTGTGAAGGAAAGCAGTGAAACCCAAGCCCATGTTGGCCATTCGAGGTGTTGGGAAACCTGAACTCAGAACAAGCCCCACCAGCTTCTGGGAGCTGAGGCTGCAACAGCCCCCTGCCTCGAGTGTCCCAAGAGATGTACGTACCCCACCAGGGTGCCTAGACCTGGTGTCTCCCCTAGGCTGATATGAGGAGGGGAACCCCGGGTATCCCTAGAGACGTGGTCCAGGAGGGTCCCCAGGCCTGACATTTCCCTAGGCTCCTCTGAGGATAGGAATCCCAGGCATCCCTAGAGACGTGGCCCACCAGGGTCCTCAGGCCTGGTGTCTCCCCCAGGCTGCTCTGAAGAAAGGAAATCCCACTTGTCCCTAGAGACATGGTCGAGATGGTCCCCAGGCAAGGCATCTTTTTCAGGCTGGTCTGAGAAGAGGAATCCCAGGCGTCCCTAGAGATGTAGCCGAGAGGGTCTCCAGATGTGGCATCTCCCCCAGGCTGCTTCCGATGGGTACCACCGGGATGCCCTTGGAGACGTGGCCCGCGAGGGTTTTCTGGCCTGTCATCTTTTCTGGCTGCTGTGAGGAGAGGGGACCTCGGCCCTCCTTGTGGAATGACACCCCTTGTCCAGCAATCAGGGTTCCTCTGCTCAGCTCTGAGAAGAAAGCTCCCTCCTCAGCCTGAGGGTGACATAGGATCCAAGATGGGGACCAGGCCCCTCCCTCAGCCCCTCCCCCCCCCCCACAAAACTCACCTGAATCTTGTCTGGGAGTGACAATGCCCCCTAAGAGGAGAGAGAAGCTGCCGGGAGGAGCGATGCCTGCCTCCATTACACCAGATGCCCCCTCCCAGCAAACAGAGACACTTTGCTGGGAGGGGAGGTACCCCTGGGAGTGGAGCCATCCCATGGGCTTCCAGACAACCTACTGGTAGGGGACACGCCCCCACCCTAGGGGAGGTGCCTTCCTGGGATTTGAAGACATCCTGCAGAGAAGGGAAAAGACCCAATTGGAGGGGAGCTGCCTGGCCTTCCTGGGGACTCTGCTTTTCCTCCACTCAGTTTTCCTCCACTCAGGAGAGTGACTGGGTGAAACCTCTTCCCACTGCTGTATCTAGGTCTGGCTGTGTTGTCTCTACACAAAGAGGAGGGAATCTCTAGAGAGAAGAGAGAATCCAGGAGCCACCTCCCTGCACCCCAGCCTGTCCTCCACCACCTCAGGCCTGCTGTGGCCAGGGGCCAGGCAGCCACATGGAGCCCACTTCACTCCTGTGCCCAAGGGCAGAGGCCAGCAATGGGCCACCACAGATGACTCTGGCAAGGGGCCTTTGACACAGGGTGATGTAATCCAAATTTGTGGGATCAGAGGTTTGAAGGAAAGTAATGAAATCATAGCCCATGACTGAGATAACCTGAACTCACCAAGCCCCAGCAGCCTTCTGCAGAGAGTGTCCCTAGAGAAGTGACCCACCTGGGACCCAGACCTGGCTCCTCCACCTGGCCGCTCTGAAAATAGGAAAGCCCAGGTGTCCCTAGAGATGTAAAGAGGGTCCCCAGGCCAGCCATCTCCTCCTGGCAGCTCTGAGGAAAGGGAACCTCATGTGTCCCACAGAGGTCCCAGGCTAGGCGTCTCCCTCAGGCTTGTTCTGAGTTGAGGAAAACCAGGAGGCACGAGAGACTTAGCCACGTGGAACCCAGGCGTGGCATGCACCCACGCTGCTGTGGGGAGTGGGAACTCTGGGGTGTCCATAGAGACATATCCCACTAGGTTGCCCAGGCCTGGCATCTCTCCAAGGCTGCTCTGGCAGGGAACACAGGGGCGCACCTAGAGATCAGGCCCACCAGGGTTTCCCAGCCTGGCGTCTCCTGGGCTGCTCTGAGGGGAGGGGAGCGCGGCCCTCCCTGTGGAATGACCCACCTTGTCCAGAACTCAGGGTTCCTCTTCTCAGCTTTGAGGAGAAATGTCCCTCCTGAGCCTGAGGGTCAGACAGCATCCCAGGTGGCGCCCAGGCCCGGCCCTCAGCCCCCCACTATACTACTCACCTGAATCCTTGCTGGGAGTGGAGATGCCCCTGGGAGGGGAGACACCCTGCTGGAGGGGACATACCCCCTCTAGGGGAGTCACTCCTTCTCTAGGGGGATGCTCCCCTCTAGGGAAGAGACACCTTCTGAGAGGGAAGCCAACCCCTCTGAGGAGAGATACCCCGCTGGGAGGGGAGATGCTTGCCCCCACCAACCCTGACAATCCCCTAGGGAATAGAGTCACCTTGTGAGGAGGGGAGACACCCCCGGGAGTGGAGCCACCCCCTAGAAGTGGAGACACCCGGCCGGGAGGGGAGACACCCTGATGAAAGGGCAGAGGACCCCACTCTAGGGGAGACACCTCCCTGGGATGCAGAGACACCCTGCAAGGAGGGAGAAGCTCCCGCCGGGAGGGAAGAATCCTGGGCTCTGCTTCTTCCTCCACCCCAGGAGTTACTGGGTGAAACCTGTTCCCACTGCTGTCACTAGGTCTGGCTGTGCTGTCTGAGGCATGAGGAGGAGTGAAATCTCTAGAGAGCAGAAAAGGGAGTCCAGGAGCCACCTCCCTACACCCCAGCCTGTCCCCCACCAGGTCAGGACTGCTGGGGACACGGGCCAGGCAGCCACAGTGCACCCTTCTCGCTCCGGCGCCCAAGGGCAGAGGCCAGAAAGGGGCCACCACAGAGGCCTCTGGAAGTGGTCTTTGACACAGGGTGACAGAATCCCACTTTGGGATCAGGGCTGTGAAGGAAAGCAGTGAAACCCAAGCCCATGTTGGCCATTCGAGGTGTTGGGAAACCTGAACTCAGACAAGCCCCACCAGCTTCTGGGAGCTGAGGCTGCAACAGCCCCCTGCCTCGAGTGTCCCAAGAGATGTACGTACCCACCAGGGTGCTAGACCTGGTGTCTCCCCTAGGCTGATATGAGGAGGGGAACCCCGGGTATCCCTAGAGACGTGGTCCAGGAGGGTCCCCAGGCCTGACATTTCCCTAGGCTCCTCTGAGGATAGGAGTCCCAGGCATCCCTAGAGACGTGGCCCACCAGGGTCCTCAGGCCTGGTGTCTCCCCCAGGCTGCTCTGAAGAAAGGGAATCCCACTTGTCCCTAGAGACATGGTCGAGATGGTCCCCAGGCAAGGCATCTTTTTCAGGCTGGTCTGAGAAGAGGAATCCCAGGCGTCCCTAGAGATGTAGCCGAGAGGGTCTCCAGATGTGGCATCTCCCCCAGGCTGCTCCTGATGGGTACCACCGGGATGCCCTTAGAGACATGGCCCGACCGCGAGGGTTTTCTGGCCTGTCATCTTTTCTGGCTGCTGTGAGGAGAGGGGACCTCGGCCCTCCTTGTGGAATGACACCCCTTGTCCAGCAATCAGGGTTCCTCTGCTCAGCTCTGAGAAGAAAGCTCCTCCTCAGCCTGAGGGTGACATAGGATCCAAGATGGGGACCAGGCCCCTCCCTCAGCCCCTCCCCCCCCCCCACAAACTCACCTGAATCTTGTCTGGGAGTGACAATGCCCCCTGAGAGGAGAGAGAAGCTGCCGGGAGGAGCGATGCCTGCCTCCATTACACAGATGCCCCCTCCCAGCAAACAGAGAACACTTTGCTGGGAGGGAGGTACCCCTGGGAGTGGAGCCATCCCATGGGCCTTCCAGACAACCTACTGGTAGGGGACACGCCCCCACCCTAGGGGAGGTGCCTTCCTGGATTTGAAGACATCCTGCAGAGAAGGAAAAGACCCAATTGGAGGGGAGCTGCCTGGCCTTCCTGGGGACTCTGCTTTTCCTCCACTCAGGAGAGTGACTGGTGAAACCTCTTCCCACTGCTGTATCTAGGTCTGGCTGTGTTGTCTCTACCACCAAGAGGAGTGGAATCTCTAGAGAGAAGAGAAGAGAATCCAGGAGCCACCTCCCTGCACCCCAGCCTGTCCTCCACCACCTCAGGCCTGCTGTGGCCAGGGCCAGGCAGCCACATGGAGCCCTGCTTCACTCCTGTGCCCAAGGCAGAGGCCAGCAATGGGCCACCACAGATGACTCTGGCAAGGGGCCTTTGACACAGGGTGATGTAATCCAAATTTGTGGGATCAGAGGTTTGAAGGAAAGTAATGAAATCATAGCCCATGACTGAGATAACCTGAACTCACCAAGCCCCAGCAGCCTTCTGCAGAGAGTGTCCTTAGAGAAGTGACCCACCTGGGACCCAGACCTGGCTCCTCCACCTGGCCGCTCTGAAAATAGGAAAGCCCAGGTGTCCCTAGAGATGTAAAGAGGGTCCCCAGGCCAGCCATCTCCTCCTGGCAGCTCTGAGGAAAGGGAACCTCATGTGTCCCACAGAGGTCCCCAGGCTAGGCGTCTCCCTCAGGCTGTTCTGAGTTGAGGAAAACCAGGAGGCACGAGAGACTTAGCCACGTGGAACCCAGGCGTGGCATGCACCCACGCTGCTGTGGGGAGTGGGAACTCTGGGGTGTCCATAGAGACATATCCCACTAGGTTGCCCAGGCCTGGCATCTCTCCAAGGCTGCTCTGGCAGGGAACACAGGGGCGCACCTAGAGATCAGGCCCACCAGGGTTTCCCAGCCTGGCGTCTCCTGGGGCTGCTCTGAGGGGAGGGGAGCGCGGCCCTCCCTGTGGAATGACCCACCTTGTCCAGAACTCAGGGTTCCTCTTCTCAGCTTTGAGGAGAAATGTCCCTCCTGAGCCTGAGGGTCAGACAGCATCCCAGGTGGCGCCCAGGCCCGGCCCTCAGCCCCCCCACTATACTACTCACCTGAATCCTTGCTGGGAGTGGAGATGCCCCCTGGGAGGGGAGACACCCTGTTGGGAGGGGACAT
The DNA here is from genome assembly GCF_048772815.1 of Callospermophilus lateralis. Taxonomy (NCBI): domain Eukaryota; kingdom Metazoa; phylum Chordata; class Mammalia; order Rodentia; family Sciuridae; genus Callospermophilus; species Callospermophilus lateralis. Next base: position 15,344 of record NW_027514743.1, on the reverse strand, counting down.
ACCCCCTCTAGGGGAGTCACTCCTTCTCTAGGGGGATGCTCCCTCTAGGGAAGAGACACCTTCTGAGAGGGAAGCCAACCCCTCTGAGGAGAGATACCCCGCTGGGAGGGGAGATGCTTGCCCCCACCAACCCTGACAATCCCCTAGGGAATAGAGTCACCTTGTGAGGAGGGGAGACACCCCCGGGAGTGGAGCCACCCCCTAGAAGTGGAGACACCCGGCCGGGAGGGGAGACACCCTGATGAAAGGGCAGAGGACCCCACTCTAGGGGAGACACCTCCCTGGGATGCAGAGACACCCTGCAAGGAGGGGAGAAGCTCCCGCCGGGAGGGAAGAATCCTGGGGCTCTGCTTCTTCCTCCACCCCAGGAGTTACTGGGTGAAACCTGTTCCCACTGCTGTCACTAGGTCTGGCTGTGCTGTCTGAGGCATGAGGAGGAGTGAAATCTCTAGAGAGCAGAAAAGGGAGTCCAGGAGCCACCTCCCTACACCCCAGCCTGTCCCCCACCAGGTCAGGACTGCTGGGGACACGGGCCAGGCAGCCACAGTGCACCCTTCTCGCTCCGGCGCCCAAGGGCAGAGGCCAGAAAGGGGCCACCACAGAGGCCTCTGGAAGTGGTCTTTGACACAGGGTGACAGAATCCCACTTTGGGATCAGGGCTGTGAAGGAAAGCAGTGAAACCCAAGCCCATGTTGGCCATTCGAGGTGTTGGGAAACCTGAACTCAGAACAAGCCCCACCAGCTTCTGGGAGCTGAGGCTGCAACAGCCCCCTGCCTCGAGTGTCCCAAGAGATGTACGTACCCCACCAGGGTGCCTAGACCTGGTGTCTCCCCTAGGCTGATATGAGGAGGGGAACCCCGGGTATCCCTAGAGACGTGGTCCAGGAGGGTCCCCAGGCCTGACATTTCCCTAGGCTCCTCTGAGGATAGGAGTCCCAGGCATCCCTAGAGACGTGGCCCACCAGGGTCCTCAGGCCTGGTGTCTCCCCCAGGCTGCTCTGAAGAAAGGGAATCCCACTTGTCCCTAGAGACATGGTCGAGATGGTCCCCAGGCAAGGCATCTTTTTCAGGCTGGTCTGAGAAGAGGAATCCCAGGCGTCCCTAGAGATGTAGCCGAGAGGGTCTCCAGATGTGGCATCTCCCCCAGGCTGCTTCCGATGGGTACCACCGGGATGCCCTTGGAGACGTGGCCCGCGAGGGTTTTCTGGCCTGTCATCTTTTCTGGCTGCTGTGAGGAGAGGGGACCTCGGCCCTCCTTGTGGAATGACACCCCTTGTCCAGCAATCAGGGTTCCTCTGCTCAGCTCTGAGAAGAAAGCTCCCTCCTCAGCCTGAGGGTGACATAGGATCCAAGATGGGGACCAGGCCCCTCCCTCAGCCCCTCCCCCCCCCCACAAAACTCACCTGAATCTTGTCTGGGAGTGACAATGCCCCCTAAGAGGAGAGAGAAGCTGCCGGGAGGAGCGATGCCTGCCTCCATTACACCAGATGCCCCCTCCCAGCAAACAGAGACACTTTGCTGGGAGGGGAGGTACCCCTGGGAGTGGAGCCATCCCATGGGCTTCCAGACAACCTACTGGTAGGGGACACGCCCCCACCCTAGGGGAGGTGCCTTCCTGGGATTTGAAGACATCCTGCAGAGAAGGGAAAAGACCCAATTGGAGGGGAGCTGCCTGGCCTTCCTGGGGACTCTGCTTTTCCTCCACTCAGGAGAGTGACTGGGTGAAACCTCTTCCCACTGCTGTATCTAGGTCTGGCTGTGTTGTCTCTACCACCAAGAGGAGTGGAATCTCTAGAGAGAAGAGAAGAGAATCCAGGAGCCACCTCCCTGCACCCCAGCCTGTCCTCCACCATCTCAGGCCTGCTGTGGCCAGGGGCCAGGCAGCCACATGGAGCCCTGCTTCACTCCTGTGCCCAAGGGCAGAGGCCAGCAATGGGCCACCACAGATGACTCTGGCAAGGGGCCTTTGACACAGGGTGATGTAATCCAAATTTGTGGGATCAGAGGTTTGAAGGAAAGTAATGAAATCTTAGCCCCATGACTGAGATAACCTGAACTCACCAAGCCCCAGCAGCCTTCTGCAGAGAGTGTCCCTAGAGAAGTGACCCACCTGGGACCCAGACCTGGCTCCTCCACCTGGCCGCTCTGAAAATAGGAAAGCCCAGGTGTCCCTAGAGATGTAAAGAGGGTCCCCAGGCCAGCCATCTCCTCCTGGCAGCTCTGAGGAAAGGGAACCTCATGTGTCCCACAGAGGTCCCCAGGCTAGGCGTCTCCCTCAGGCTGTTCTGAGTTGAGGAACACCAGGAGGCACGAGAGACGTAGCCACGTGGAACCCAGGCGTGGCATGCACCCACGCTGCTGTGGGGAGTGGGAACTCTGGGGTGTCCATAGAGACATATCCCACTAGGTTCCCGAGGCCTGGCATCTCCCTCGGGCTGCTCTGGGGAGAGGGAACCTAGGGTTTCCCTAGAGATGTAGCCCACCAGGGTGCCCAGGCCCGTTGTCTCCCCCATCATTGTTGCCAGGCCTGGCATCTCCCCTAAGCGGCACTGAGAAGAGTACCCCCAGCATCGCTACAGACGTAGTCAAGAGGGTCCCGGGCCCGTCGTCTCCTCATGCTGCTCCGAGCGGAGACAACCCTGGGGCATACCTAGAGTTATGGCCAAGGGTCTCCCCAGGCCTGGCATTTCCCCGAGGCTGTTCTGAGAAGAGGAACCCCAGAGGCCCTGTAAGACTTGGCCCACCCGGGTCCCCAGGCCTGGCATCTCTCCAAGGCTGCTCTGGCAGGGAACACAGGGGCGCACCTAGAGATCAGGCCCACGAGGGTTTCCCAGCCTGGCGTCTCCTGGGGCTGCTCTGAGGGGAGGGGAGCGCGGCCCTCCCTGTGGAATGACCCACCTTGTCCAGAACTCAGGGTTCCTCTTCTCAGCTTTGAGGAGAAATGTCCCTCCTGAGCCTGAGGGTCAGACAGCATCCCAGGTGGCGCCCAGGCCCGGCCCTCAGCCCCCCCACTATACTACTCACCTGAATCCTTGCTGGGAGTGGAGATGCCCCCTGGGAGGGGAGACACCCTGCTGGGAGGGGACATACCCCCTCTAGGGGAGTCACTCCTTCTCTAGGGGGATGCTCCCTCTAGGGAAGAGACACCTTCTGAGAGGGAAGCCAACCCCTCTGAGGAGAGATACCCCGCTGGGAGGGGAGATGCTTGCCCCCACCAACCCTGACAATCCCCTAGGGAATAGAGTCACCTTGTGAGGAGGGGAGACACCCCCGGGAGTGGAGCCACCCCCTAGAAGTGGAGACACCCGGCCGGGAGGGGAGACACCCTGATGAAAGGGCAGAGGACCCCACTCTAGGGGAGACACCTCCCTGGGATGCAGAGACACCCTGCAAGGAGGGGAGAAGCTCCCGCCGGGAGGGAAGAATCCTGGGGCTCTGCTTCTTCCTCCACCCCAGGAGTTACTGGGTGAAACCTGTTCCCACTGCTGTCACTAGGTCTGGCTGTGCTGTCTGAGGCATGAGGAGGAGTGAAATCTCTAGAGAGCAGAAAAGGGAGTCCAGGAGCCACCTCCCTACACCCCAGCCTGTCCCCCACCAGGTCAGGACTGCTGGGGACACGGGCCAGGCAGCCACAGTGCACCCTTCTCGCTCCTGCGCTCAAGGGCAGAGGCCAGAAAGGGGCCACCACAGAGGCCTCTGGAAGTGGTCTTTGACACAGGGTGACAGAATCCCACTTTGGGATCAGGGCTGTGAAGGAAAGCAGTGAAACCCAAGCCCATGTTGGCCATTCGAGGTGTTGGGAAACCTGAACTCAGAACAAGCCCCACCAGCTTCTGGGAGCTGAGGCTGCAACAGCCCCCTGCCTCGAGTGTCCCAAGAGATGTACGTACCCCACCAGGGTGCCTAGACCTGGTGTCTCCCCTAGGCTGATATGAGGAGGGGAACCCCGGGTATCCCTAGAGACGTGGTCCAGGAGGGTCCCCAGGCCTGACATTTCCCTAGGCTCCTCTGAGGATAGGAATCCCAGGCATCCCTAGAGACGTGGCCCACCAGGGTCCTCAGGCCTGGTGTCTCCCCCAGGCTGCTCTGAAGAAAGGAAATCCCACTTGTCCCTAGAGACATGGTCGAGATGGTCCCCAGGCAAGGCATCTTTTTCAGGCTGGTCTGAGAAGAGGAATCCCAGGCGTCCCTAGAGATGTAGCCGAGAGGGTCTCCAGATGTGGCATCTCCCCCAGGCTGCTTCCGATGGGTACCACCGGGATGCCCTTGGAGACGTGGCCCGCGAGGGTTTTCTGGCCTGTCATCTTTTCTGGCTGCTGTGAGGAGAGGGGACCTCGGCCCTCCTTGTGGAATGACACCCCTTGTCCAGCAATCAGGGTTCCTCTGCTCAGCTCTGAGAAGAAAGCTCCCTCCTCAGCCTGAGGGTGACATAGGATCCAAGATGGGGACCAGGCCCCTCCCTCAGCCCCTCCCCCCCCCCACAAAACTCACCTGAATCTTGTCTGGGAGTGACAATGCCCCCTAAGAGGAGAGAGAAGCTGCCGGGAGGAGCGATGCCTGCCTCCATTACACCAGATGCCCCCTCCCAGCAAACAGAGACACTTTGCTGGGAGGGGAGGTACCCCTGGGAGTGGAGCCATCCCATGGGCTTCCAGACAACCTACTGGTAGGGGACACGCCCCCACCCTAGGGGAGGTGCCTTCCTGGGATTTGAAGACATCCTGCAGAGAAGGGAAAAGACCCAATTGGAGGGGAGCTGCCTGGCCTTCCTGGGGACTCTGCTTTTCCTCCACTCAGGAGAGTGACTGGGTGAAACCTCTTCCCACTGCTGTATCTAGGTCTGGCTGTGTTGTCTCTACCACCAAGAGGAGTGGAATCTCTAGAGAGAAGAGAAGAGAATCCAGGAGCCACCTCCCTGCACCCCAGCCTGTCCTCCACCATCTCAGGCCTGCTGTGGCCAGGGGCCAGGCAGCCACATGGAGCCCTGCTTCACTCCTGTGCCCAAGGGCAGAGGCCAGCAATGGGCCACCACAGATGACTCTGGCAAGGGGCCTTTGACACAGGGTGATGTAATCCAAATTTGTGGGATCAGAGGTTTGAAGGAAAGTAATGAAATCTTAGCCCATGACTGAGATAACCTGAACTCACCAAGCCCCAGCAGCCTTCTGCAGAGAGTGTCCCTAGAGAAGTGACCCACCTGGGACCCAGACCTGGCTCCTCCACCTGGCCGCTCTGAAAATAGGAAAGCCCAGGTGTCCCTAGAGATGTAAAGAGGGTCCCCAGGCCAGCCATCTCCTCCTGGCAGCTCTGAGGAAAGGGAACCTCATGTGTCCCACAGAGGTCCCCAGGCTAGGCGTCTCCCTCAGGCTGTTCTGAGTTGAGGAAAACCAGGAGGCACGAGAGACTTAGCCACGTGGAACCCAGGCGTGGCATGCACCCACGCTGCTGTGGGGAGTGGGAACTCTGGGGTGTCCATAGAGACATATCCCACTAGGTTGCCCAGGCCTGGCATCTCTCCAAGGCTGCTCTGGCAGGGAACACAGGGGCGCACCTAGAGATCAGGCCCACCAGGGTTTCCCAGCCTGGCGTCTCCTGGGGCTGCTCTGAGGGGAGGGGAGCGCGGCCCTCCCTGTGGAATGACCCACCTTGTCCAGAACTCAGGGTTCCTCTTCTCAGCTTTGAGGAGAAATGTCCCTCCTGAGCCTGAGGGTCAGACAGCATCCCAGGTGGCGCCCAGGCCCGGCCCTCAGCCCCCCCACTATACTACTCACCTGAATCCTTGCTGGGAGTGGAGATGCCCCCTGGGAGGGGAGACACCCTGCTGGGAGGGGACATACCCCCTCTAGGGGAGTCACTCCTTCTCTAGGGGGATGCTCCCTCTAGGGAAGAGACACCTTCTGAGAGGGAAGCCAACCCCTCTGAGGAGAGATACCCCGCTGGGAGGGGAGATGCTTGCCCCCACCAACCCTGACAATCCCCTAGGGAATAGAGTCACCTTGTGAGGAGGGGAGACACCCCCGGGAGTGGAGCCACCCCCTAGAAGTGGAGACACCCGGCCGGGAGGGGAGACACCCTGATGAAAGGGCAGAGGACCCCACTCTAGGGGAGACACCTCCCTGGGATGCAGAGACACCCTGCAAGGAGGGGAGAAGCTCCCGCCGGGAGGGAAGAATCCTGGGGCTCTGCTTCTTCCTCCACCCCAGGAGTTACTGGGTGAAACCTGTTCCCACTGCTGTCACTAGGTCTGGCTGTGCTGTCTGAGGCATGAGGAGGAGTGAAATCTCTAGAGAGCAGAAAAGGGAGTCCAGGAGCCACCTCCCTACACCCCAGCCTGTCCCCCACCAGGTCAGGACTGCTGGGGACACGGGCCAGGCAGCCACAGTGCACCCTTCTCGCTCCGGCGCCCAAGGGCAGAGGCCAGAAAGGGGCCACCACAGAGGCCTCTGGAAGTGGTCTTTGACACAGGGTGACAGAATCCCACTTTGGGATCAGGGCTGTGAAGGAAAGCAGTGAAACCCAAGCCCATGTTGGCCATTCGAGGTGTTGGGAAACCTGAACTCAGAACAAGCCCCACCAGCTTCTGGGAGCTGAGGCTGCAACAGCCCCCTGCCTCGAGTGTCCCAAGAGATGTACGTACCCCACCAGGTGCCTAGACCTGGTGTCTCCCCTAGGCTGATATGAGGAGGGGAACCCCGGGTATCCCTAGAGACGTGGTCCAGGAGGGTCCCCAGGCCTGACATTTCCCTAGGCTCCTCTGAGGATAGGAGTCCCAGGCATCCCTAGAGACGTGGCCCACCAGGGTCCTCAGGCCTGGTGTCTCCCCCAGGCTGCTCTGAAGAAAGGGAATCCCACTTGTCCCTAGAGACATGGTCGAGATGGTCCCCAGGCAAGGCATCTTTTTCAGGCTGGTCTGAGAAGAGGAATCCCAGGCGTCCCTAGAGATGTAGCCGAGAGGGTCTCCAGATGTGGCATCTCCCCCAGGCTGCTCCTGATGGGTACCACCGGGATGCCCTTAGAGACATGGCCCGACCGCGAGGGTTTTCTGGCCTGTCATCTTTTCTGGCTGCTGTGAGGAGAGGGGACCTCGGCCCTCCTTGTGGAATGACACCCCTTGTCCAGCAATCAGGGTTCCTCTGCTCAGCTCTGAGAAGAAAGCTCCCTCCTCAGCCTGAGGGTGACATAGGATACAAGATGGGGACCAGGCCCCTCCCTCAGCCCCTCCCCCCCCCCCCACAAAACTCACCTGAATCTTGTCTGGGAGTGACAATGCCCCCTGAGAGGAGAGAGAAGCTGCCGGGAGGAGCGATGCCTGCCTCCATTACACCAGATGCCCCCTCCCAGCAAACAGAGACACTTTGCTGGGAGGGGAGGTACCCCTGGGAGTGGAGCCATCCCATGGGCTTCCAGACAACCTACTGGTAGGGGACACGCCCCCACCCTAGGGGAGGTGCCTTCCTGGGATTTGAAGACATCCTGCAGAGAAGGGAAAAGACCCAATTGGAGGGGAGCTGCCTGGCCTTCCTGGGGACTCTGCTTTTCCTCCACTCAGGAGAGTGACTGGGTGAAACCTCTTCCCACTGCTGTATCTAGGTCTGGCTGTGTTGTCTCTACCACCAAGAGGAGTGGAATCTCTAGAGAGAAGAGAAGAGAATCCAGGAGCCACCTCCCTGCACCCCAGCCTGTGCTCCACCATCTCAGGCCTGCTGTGGCCAGGGGCCAGGCAGCCACATGGAGCCCTGCTTCACTCCTGTGCCCAAGGGCAGAGGCCAGCAATGGGCCACCACAGATGACTCTGGCAAGGGGCCTTTGACACAGGGTGATGTAATCCAAATTTGTGGGATCAGAGGTTTGAAGGAAAGTAATGAAATCTTAGCCCATGACTGAGATAACCTGAACTCACCAAGCCCCAGCAGCCTTCTGCAGAGAGTGTCCCTAGAGAAGTGACCCACCTGGGACCCAGACCTGGCTCCTCCACCTGGCCGCTCTGAAAATAGGAAAGCCCAGGTGTCCCTAGAGATGTAAAGAGGGTCCCCAGGCCAGCCATCTCCTCCTGGCAGCTCTGAGGAAAGGGAACCTCATGTGTCCCACAGAGGTCCCCAGGCTAGGCGTCTCCCTCAGGCTGTTCTGAGTTGAGGAAAACCAGGAGGCACGAGAGACTTAGCCACGTGGAACCCAGGCGTGGCATGCACCCACGCTGCTGTGGGGAGTGGGAACTCTGGGGTGTCCATAGAGACATATCCCACTAGGTTGCCCAGGCCTGGCATCTCTCCAAGGCTGCTCTGGCAGGGAACACAGGGGCGCACCTAGAGATCAGGCCCACCAGGGTTTCCCAGCCTGGCGTCTCCTGGGGCTGCTCTGAGGGGAGGGGAGCGCGGCCCTCCCTGTGGAATGACCCACCTTGTCCAGAACTCAGGGTTCCTCTTCTCAGCTTTGAGGAGAAATGTCCCTCCTGAGCCTGAGGGTCAGACAGCATCCCAGGTGGCGCCCAGGCCCGGCCCTCAGCCCCCCCACTATACTACTCACCTGAATCCTTGCTGGGAGTGGAGATGCCCCCTGGGAGGGGAGACACCCTGCTGGGAGGGGACATACCCCCTCTAGGGGAGTCACTCCTTCTCTAGGGGGATGCTCCCTCTAGGGAAGAGACACCTTCTGAGAGGGAAGCCAACCCCTCTGAGGAGAGATACCCCGCTGGGAGGGGAGATGCTTGCCCCCACCAACCCTGACAATCCCCTAGGGAATAGAGTCACCTTGTGAGGAGGGGAGACACCCCCGGGAGTGGAGCCACCCCCTAGAAGTGGAGACACCCGGCCGGGAGGGGAGACACCCTGATGAAAGGGCAGAGGACCCCACTCTAGGGGAGACACCTCCCTGGGATGCAGAGACACCCTGCAAGGAGGGGAGAAGCTCCCGCCGGGAGGGAAGAATCCTGGGGCTCTGCTTCTTCCTCCACCCCAGGAGTTACTGGGTGAAACCTGTTCCCACTGCTGTCACTAGGTCTGGCTGTGCTGTCTGAGGCATGAGGAGGAGTGAAATCTCTAGAGAGCAGAAAAGGGAGTCCAGGAGCCACCTCCCTACACCCCAGCCTGTCCCCCACCAGGTCAGGACTGCTGGGGACACGGGCCAGGCAGCCACAGTGCACCCTTCTCGCTCCGGCGCCCAAGGGCAGAGGCCAGAAAGGGGCCACCACAGAGGCCTCTGGAAGTGGTCTTTGACACAGGGTGACAGAATCCCACTTTGGGATCAGGGCTGTGAAGGAAAGCAGTGAAACCCAAGCCCATGTTGGCCATTCGAGGTGTTGGGAAACCTGAACTCAGAACAAGCCCCACCAGCTTCTGGGAGCTGAGGCTGCAACAGCCCCCTGCCTCGAGTGTCCCAAGAGATGTACGTACCCCACCAGGGTGCCTAGACCTGGTGTCTCCCCTAGGCTGATATGAGGAGGGGAACCCCGGGTATCCCTAGAGACGTGGTCCAGGAGGGTCCCCAGGCCTGACATTTCCCTAGGCTCCTCTGAGGATAGGAGTCCCAGGCATCCCTAGAGACGTGGCCCACCAGGGTCCTCAGGCCTGGTGTCTCCCCCAGGCTGCTCTGAAGAAAGGGAATCCCACTTGTCCCTAGAGACATGGTCGAGATGGTCCCCAGGCAAGGCATCTTTTTCAGGCTGGTCTGAGAAGAGGAATCCCAGGCGTCCCTAGAGATGTAGCCGAGAGGGTCTCCAGATGTGGCATCTCCCCCAGGCTGCTCCTGATGGGTACCACCGGGATGCCCTTAGAGACATGGCCCGACCGCGAGGGTTTTCTGGCCTGTCATCTTTTCTGGCTGCTGTGAGGAGAGGGGACCTCGGCCCTCCTTGTGGAATGACACCCCTTGTCCAGCAATCAGGGTTCCTCTGCTCAGCTCTGAGAAGAAAGCTCCCTCCTCAGCCTGAGGGTGACATAGGATCCAAGATGGGGACCAGGCCCCTCCCTCAGCCCCTCCCCCCCCCCCCCCACAAAACTCACCTGAATCTTGTCTGGGAGTGACAATGCCCCCTGAGAGGAGAGAGAAGCTGCCGGGAGGAGCGATGCCTGCCTCCATTACACCAGATGCCCCCTCCCAGCAAACAGAGACACTTTGCTGGGAGGGGAGGTACCCCTGGGAGTGGAGCCATCCCATGGGCTTCCAGACAACCTACTGGTAGGGGACACGCCCCCACCCTAGGGGAGGTGCCTTCCTGGGATTTGAAGACATCCTGCAGAGAAGGGAAAAGACCCAATTGGAGGGGAGCTGCCTGGCCTTCCTGGGGACTCTGCTTTTCCTCCACTCAGGAGAGTGACTGGGTGAAACCTCTTCCCACTGCTGTATCTAGGTCTGGCTGTGTTGTCTCTACCACCAAGAGGAGTGGAATCTCTAGAGAGAAGAGAAGAGAATCCAGGAGCCACCTCCCTGCACCCCAGCCTGTCCTCCACCATCTCAGGCCTGCTGTGGCCAGGGGCCAGGCAGCCACATGGAGCCCTGCTTCACTCCTGTGCCCAAGGGCAGAGGCCAGCAATGGGCCACCACAGATGACTCTGGCAAGGGGCCTTTGACACAGGGTGATGTAATCCAAATTTGTGGGATCAGAGGTTTGAAGGAAAGTAATGAAATCTTAGCCCCATGACTGAGATAACCTGAACTCACCAAGCCCCAGCAGCCTTCTGCAGAGAGTGTCCCTAGAGAAGTGACCCACCTGGGACCCAGACCTGGCTCCTCCACCTGGCCGCTCTGAAAATAGGAAAGCCCAGGTGTCCCTAGAGATGTAAAGAGGGTCCCCAGGCCAGCCATCTCCTCCTGGCAGCTCTGAGGAAAGGGAACCTCATGTGTCCCACAGAGGTCCCCAGGGCTAGGCGTCTCCCTCAGGCTGTTCTGAGTTGAGGAACACCAGGAGGCACGAGAGACGTAGCCACGTGGAACCCAGGCGTGGCATGCACCCACGCTGCTGTGGGGAGTGGGAACTCTGGGGTGTCCATAGAGACCATATCCCACTAGGTTCCCGAGGCCTGGCATCTCCCTCGGGCTGCTCTGGGGAGAGGGAACCTAGGGTTTCCCTAGAGATGTAGCCCACCAGGGTGCCCAGGCCCGTTGTCTCCCCCATCATTGTTGCCAGGCCTGGCATCTCCCTAAGCGGCACTGAGAAGAGTACCCCCAGCATCGCTACAGACGTAGTCAAGAGGGTCCCGGGCCCGTCGTCTCCTCATGCTGCTCCGAGCGGAGACAACCCTGGGGCATACCTAGAGTTATGGCCAGGGTCTCCCAGGCCTGGCATTTCCCCGAGGCTGTTCTGAGAAGAGGAACCCCAGAGGCCCTGTAAGACTTGGCCCACCCGGGTCCCCAGGCCTGGCATCTCCTCAAGGCTGCTCTGGCAGGGAACACAGGGGCGCACCTAGAGATCAGGCCACGAGGGTTTCCCAGCCTGGCGTCTCCTGGGGCTGCTCTGAGGGGAGGGGAGCGCGGCCCTCCTGTGGAATGACCCACCTTGTCCAGAACTCAGGGTTCCTCTTCTCAGCTTTGAGGAGAAATGTCCCTCCTGAGCCTGAGGGTCAGACAGCATCCCAGGTGGCGCCCAGGCCCGGCCCTCAGCCCCCCACTATACTACTCACCTGAAATCCTTGCTGGGAGTGGAGATGCCCCCTGGGAGGGGAGACACCCTGCTGGGAGGGGACATACCCCCTCTAGGGGAGTCACTCCTTCTCTAGGGGGATGCTCCCCTCTAGGGAAGAGACACCTTCTGAGAGGGAAGCCAACCCCTCTGAGGAGAGATACCCCGCTGGGAGGGGAGATGCTTGCCCCCACCAACCCTGACAATCCCCTAGGGAATAGAGTCACCTTGTGAGGAGGGAGACACCCCGGGAGTGGAGCCACCCCCTAGAAGTGGAGACACCGCCCGGGAGGGGAGACACCCTGATGAAAGGCAGAGGACCCCACTCTAGGGGAGACACCTCCCTGGGATGCAGAGACACCCTGCAAGGAGGGGAGAAGCTCCCGCCGGGAGGGAAGAATCCTGGGGCTCTGCTTCTTCCTCCACCCCAGGAGTTACTGGGTGAAACCTGTTCCCACTGCTGTCACTAGGTCTGGCTGTGCTGTCTGAGGCATGAGGAGGAGTGAAATCTCTAGAGAGCAGAAAAGGGAGTCCAGGAGCCACCTCCCTACCCCCAGCCCTGTCCCCCACCAGGTCAGGACTGCTGGGGACACGGGCCAGGCAGCCACAGTGCACCCTTCTCGCTCCTGCGCTCAAGGCAGAGGCCAGAAAGGGGCCACCACAGAGGCCTCTGGAAGTGGTCTTTGACACAGGGTGACAGAATCCCACTTTTGGGATCAGGGCTGTGAAGGAAAGCAGTGAAACCCAAGCCCATGTTGGCCATTCGAGGTGTTGGAAACCTGAACTCAGAACAAGCCCCACCAGCTTCTGGAGCTGAGGCTGCAACAGCCCCCTGCCTCGAGTGTCCCAAGAGATGTACGTACCCCACCAGGGTGCCTAGACCTGGTGTCTCCCCTAGGCTGATATGAGGAGGGGAACCCCGGGTATCCCTAGAGACGTGGTCCAGGAGGGTCCCCAGGCCTGACATTTCCCTAGGCTCCTCTGAGGATAGGAATCCAGGCATCCCTAGAAGACGTGGCCCACCAGGGTCCTCAGGCCTGGTGTCTCCCCCAGGCTGCTCTGAAGAAAGGAAATCCCACTTGTCCCTAAGACATGGTCGAGATGGTCCCCAGGCAAGGCATCTTTTTCAGGCTGGTCTGAGAAGAGGAATCCCAGGCGTCCCTAGAGATGTAGGCCGAGAGGGTCTCCAGATGTGGCATCTCCCCCAGGCTGCTCCTGATGGGTACCACCGGATGCCCTTGGAGACATGGCCCGCGAGGGTTTTCTGGCCTGTCATCTTTTCTGGCTGCTGTGAGGAGAGGGGACCTCGGCCCTCCTTGTGGAATGACACCCCTTGTCCAGCAATCAGGGTTCCTCTGCTCAGCTCTGAGAAGAAAGCTCCCTCCTCAGCCTGAGGGTGACATAGGATCCAAGATGGGGACCAGGCCCCTCCTCAGCCCCTCCCCCCCCCACAAAACTCACCTGAATCTTGTCTGGGAGTGACAATGCCCCCTAAGGAGGAGAGAGAAGCTGCCGGGAGGAGCGATGCCTGCCTCCATTACACCAGATGCCCCCTCCCAGCAAACAGAGACACTTTGCTGGGAGGGGAGGTAACCCCTGGGAGTGGAGCCATCCCATGGGCTTCCAGACAACCTACTGGTAGGGACACGCCCCCACCCTAGGGAGGTGCCTTCCCTGGGATTTGAAGACATCCTGCAGAGAAGGGAAAAGACCCAATTGGAGGGGAGCTGCCTGGCCTTCTGGGGACTCTGCTTTCCTCCACTCAGGAGAGTGACTGGGTGAAACCTCTTCCCACTGCTGTATCTAGGTCTGGCTGTGTTGTCTCTACCACCAAGAGGAGTGGAATCTCTAGAGAGAAGAGAAGAGAATCCAGGAGCCACCTCCCTGCACCCCAGCCTGTCCTCCACCATCTCAGGCCTGCTGTGGCCAGGGGCCAGGCAGCCACATGGAGCCCTGCTTCACTCCTGTGCCCAAGGGCAGAGGCCAGCAATGGGCCACCACAGATGACTCTGGCAAGGGGCCTTTGACACAGGGTGATGTAATCCAAATTTGTGGGATCAGAGGTTTGAAGGAAAGTAATGAAATCTTAGCCCATGACTGAGATAACCCTGAACTCACCAAGCCCCAGCAGCCTTCTGCAGAGAGTGTCCCTAGAGAAGTGACCCACCTGGGACCCAGACCTGGCTCCTCCACCTGGCCGCTCTGAAAATAGGAAAGCCAGGTGTCCCTAGAGATGTAAAGAGGGTCCCCAGGCCAGCCATCTCCTCCTGGCAGCTCTGAGGAAAGGGAACCTCATGTGTCCCACAGAGGTCCCCAGGCTAGGCGTCTCCCTCAGGCTGTTCTGAGTTGAGGAAAACCAGGAGGCACGAGAGACTTAGCCACGTGGAACCCAGGCGTGGCATGCACCCACGCTGCTGTGGGGAGTGGGAACTCTGGGGTGTCCATAGAGACATATCCCACTAGGTTGCCCAGGCCTGGCATCTCTCCAAGGCTGCTCTGGCAGGGAACACAGGGGCGCACCTAGAGATCAGGCCCACCAGGGTTTCCCAGCCTGGCGTCTCCTGGGGCTGCTCTGAGGGGAGGGGAGCGCGGCCCTCCCTGTGGAATGACCCACCTTGTCCAGAACTCAGGGTTCCTCTTCTCAGCTTTGAGGAGAAATGTCCCTCCTGAGCTGAGGTCAGACAGCATCCCAGGTGGCGCCCAGGCCCGGCCCTCAGCCCCCCCCACTATACTACTCACCTGAATCCTTGCTGGGAGTGGAGATGCCCCCCTGGGAGGGGAGACACCCTGCTGGGAGGGGACATACCCCCTCTAGGGGAGTCACTCCTTCTCTAGGGGGATGCTCCCTCTAGGAAGAGACACCTTCTGAGAGGAAGCCAACCCCTCTGAGGAGAGATACCCCGCTGGGAGGGGAGATGCTTGCCCCCACCAACCCTGACAATCCCCTAGGGAATAGAGTCACCTTGTGAGGAGGGGAGACACCCCCGGGAGTGGAGCCACCCCTAGAAGTGGAGACACCCGGCCGGGAGGGGAGACACCCTGATGAAAAGGGCAGAGGACCCCACTCTAGGGGAGACACCTCCCTGGGATGCAGAGACACCCTGCAAGGAGGGGAGAAGCTCCCGCCGGGAGGGAAGAATCCTGGGGCTCTGCTTCTTCCTCCACCCCAGGAGTTACTGGGTGAAACCTGTTCCCACTGCTGTCACTAGGTCTGGCTGTGCTGTCTGAGGCATGAGGAGGAGTGAAATCTCTAGAGAGCAGAAAAGGGAGTCCAGGAGCCACCTCCCTACACCCCAGCCTGTCCCCCACCAGTCAGGACTGCTGGGGACACGGCCCAGCAGCCACAGTGCACCCTTCTCGCTCCGGCGCCCAAGGGCAGAGGCCAGAAAGGGGCCACCACAGAGGCCTCTGGAAGTGGTCTTTGACACAGGGTGACAGAATCCCACTTTGGGATCAGGGCTGTGAAGGAAAGCAGTGAAACCCAAGCCCATGTTGGCCATTCGAGGTGTTGGGAAACCTGAACTCAGAACAAGCCCCACCAGCTTCTGGGAGCTGAGGCTGCAACAGCCCCCTGCCTCGAGTGTCCCAAGAGATGTACGTACCCCACCAGGGTGCCTAGACCTGGTGTCTCCCCTAGGCTGATATGAGGAGGGGAACCCCGGGTATCCCTAGAGACGTGGTCCAGGAGGGTCCCCCAGGCCTGAGGACCGGCTGGGTGGGGCCACGTCCA